>NC_056725.1:1861830361-1862130361 GCF_019279795.1 Protopterus annectens
TTACACATTTATACTGTTAAATTCTCTGCAGTACAGTTAAAATTTTTACTACTTACGTGTTATAATGTAATCCTGTGTGAGGGTTTCTGCTTGTTTACACTTTCGTTTATTTTTAACCACACAAAGTTTAGCTCCTCTGCAAGAAAGATGTCAGTGTAAGTAACATATGAATAAAACCTGAAAAAAGATATGCTTATTTAGTCAATGCATCATAAACAATATATTTTCAAGAAATGTTGCAAGTCAAAACAGGCAGCACTAGAAATGTTCTTTCTTAAACAGAGAAATAAAAAATAAAGTGTGAAGTACTGGTTATACACAAGAGATGGTTTATTTCCTTTGAGTCGTCATTACATGTGGATACAGATCATGCACTCAGGTCACTCCATAGCAAGTATAAATATGACTGTCATTGTCCATGTTGGTGTGAAGGACCTGAGATGCACCTCCCTGGACTACAAGAAAAGAGACATGGAGGAGCTGTCTGATCTTGTAGCCCAGGCAGGTATGACCCTAGCCCTGAGTAGCATCCTGCCATCACCCAGAATGATACCACAGTACAAGGACAAAATGATTGACTTCAACAATTGGCTAAGCTTCTGGTGTCATTCTAAGGGGATCCAGTATCTGTCTGCCTGGGATGACATGATCGACAAACCACGATTCTTTGCCAGAGATGGCCTGCACCTGCTGCCCTTGGGATTCCGGATACTGGCTAAGGATCTTGCCACCCCATAGTGCCTTTTTTAGGCAAGATTCAATTGACAAATTCACCACTGTAACAGGTACAAGCAAGCAAAATCTGAGGGTAATGCTACTCAATGCTAGACATCTAAACCTCAAAATGCACTCACTCGAGGCACTCCTTAAAATGGAGAATATCGACATCTGTGCAGTGACAGAGACCTGGTTCAAGGCTCCAGAGAGCACCCCTGCATTACCAGGCTAAAATTCATACCACACCTTTTGGCCACCTAACTTGGACCGAAGCACTAAAGGTGGAGGCGTGTCAATATTCATTAAGGATATCCACACCTCCAGGCTACTTGCTCAGCATAATGCATCTGAGATTATCCAAGTGCAACTAACTCTGGGCAAGACCGCAATGCCCCAGGATTCCCACTCTTCATTTCTTGATACCCTGGAAAATATTAGGGTACAACCTAACACCCTAATAATTGGCGATTTCAACTACCCCACCATTAACTTAGAAAACTACTCATGTACCAACTCTTGTGCTCAACGTTTTCTGGAATTCATAAATTCTAATGCCTTGGATCAACTTATGCACACCCCCACCAGGGGCAACAATATCCTAGACCTGGTCATTACCAACATGGGCAACTGGTGTTCCACACCAGAGGTCAATTCCTCGTTGGTGAGATCCGACCACAAGCAAATCACCCTAGACATCCACTTCCCAGCCCCACCCCCCACCCCCATTAAGGAAACCACCATAAAAAATTTCTCCAAAGCCAACTTCACATTTCTTAAGACAGAAGTGGCAAACTTCACACCACCCATGCTGATGGACAGTAGAGAAACGACTGCTGAATCCTATACAATTGCACTTTATAAGCACTTACACGAGTGCATGGATATTGCAATCCCTAACAGAACCAAGATACTATCCACCAAAAAAAGGAAGCCAATCTGGTGGTCCCCTGCTATAATCAAACTCTACAACAGAAAAAAGAAACTGTTGCAAAAAAGAGTAAACTCCCATGATTGGAGGAACTCCATGGTCAGCCTCAGTAAGAAGCTGAGATCACTCATAAAATCCTCCAAAGCTAGTTACGAAAACAAAATTGCCACTGATTCTAAAGACAACCACAAAGCATTCTATAGCTATGTCAAGAATCTCAATGGCAACACACAGATCTGCTCTGAGTTACAGTGCAATGGCACTAAATATACAGAACCAACGGATATTGCCAACATCCTGACAGATAGGTTCAGTGCTAACTTTACCCCTCTCTCATTCCTTAAAGGGCCCAGCTCTATACCTGTAATCACGGGTTGCACAGGTAAAAAACACTCTCCAAAGCCAAGAACGCAGCATCTATGGGACCTGACAACACATACCACATGCATTCTACATGAACTACAGAACTAACTGGCACCCCACCTAAGTACCATGTTCAATCATAGCCTCACTCAGGCTTTGTGCCCACTGAATGCCTATTGCATGGCACAGCATCCACTATGCCAAAGGGGGGGAGCCAACACGACCCCAGCCACCACCACACCCCATTAGCCTGACGCAGCCTGGTCTGCAAGGCTAAGGAGTTTATCATCATGGAACCTTGGAAACAATGACATTGCACCTCCTGGACTGGACCCTACCCAGTTTGGTTTGTAAAGTCATGACTATGTCTCCTAAACCTGATAGACTTCTCTTTGAAGCAGTCACCAAAGCTGGTGATGAGGGTAAGGGTAAACACACAGCTCATCTAGATCTCAAGGCTTTCAACAACACCATCCCCAACTCTGGGAAACTCAGACAATATCACTCAAACTTATAAACCCCTATGTCAGAAGATGGGTTGCCAACTAGCTCAATGACTAACCCACACTGTGAAAGTAGCAGACTCTAAATCCAACTTCAGACCATGCGACAAGTGGAAAATCACAGGATTCAGTCCTAGGTCCCTTCCTTGGTGCATCTACTTCAGTACAGGGCTAACACAGAAGGTCTTTACACAAAACAAAGTTATGAATGAAAACTAGGAGCCACATGAATCCGTCCCAATGATAACATAATCCCACAAAAGGGCCCTCACTGAGACAGATGTCTGGTGTCAAAGCCATGGCCTCAAGCTCAAGATGCCAAAGTGCATTGTCTCATCTTTGGTAAAACTTGTACCATGAACTAGTCTATAGGCGGTAGTCTACTTAAACACGAAAGTGTGATAAGAGACCCTTGGGACACAGGTGGACAGACCTCTCTCCTTTGATAATCACAGTCGCAGTAGTCAGGGAAATCCCTTCACGCGGCACACCCAATCACAAAAAGGTTTCTCATCCAGTGGAAAAAAGAGGTCATTCTTCCCCACACTCATCTCATTAGACCCATTATAGAGTCTCCAGCCCCATTTGGTATGTGTACCTCACAAGACATTTTACAACTGGAAAGGCCACAGAAATACTGGAACAAAGAGGATTACCAGCACAGAACAGATGCCTATGCAGACAGTCTCAAAAACTCCAGCTTTACTCTGTCGAGACACGCCTACTCAGAGGTGATCTCAAAGTAACATACAAAAGCTAGCCCAGGCTGTTGAGCTGTTGGACATGCTCCACCTAAAGAAATCCTAACTGGCTCCAGCTACACCTAGGGACCCAAATCACCACACCAATAAACAGAACATGCTAGAGGGATAGATTCCTGTCTCAGAGACTTCCCATACTCTGGAACAAACTACCTATCTATCAAACAAAGCTCTCATTAGCACCTTCAAGAAAAATCTTGATGATTGGATGGGAGACAGGAACACCCTCGGGATCACTTCTGTGGCTGCTCTTGAAAGGGGCACAGGAAAATAATTTTTTTATGGCAAAAGCCAATGTACCACTTGGCTAGGGTTATATAGGTCGAAATAAATAGCCTACCTGAATACCCTAGAACCTTTGGTTGCTCTCATCTTTTGGCTCAGACATGGGTTCCCCATAATACAGCAGGTTGTTTTGTTTGCAGCACAATTTATTGTTGAACCCATTTTTAAACATTTTAATTTCAGCCACTACAAGGGAGATGTGCCTGAATCATGGAAAACAGCAGTTGTGCGGCCTCTGCATAAATGTGACAGTTCAACTGACCATGGAAATTATCAACCACATAGCTATTATCAATATAAATATGCTTTCAATAGTAGAACATTTTTAAGTCTGGGGTATTATTAATGAAATTAGTAACTTTCAAACTCTTGATCCTGGTCAGTTTGTTTGAATTTTTGGTCAGAGTGACTGATGTCACTGATGAAGTCACTTACTCCATGCCACTTATCTCAACCTTGCTAAGGTGGTTAACACAATTCTGTATGCGGGTATTACTGATAAGCTTACCAGTTTAAATACTAGTCCCATTACCACTCAATACATTGCAAGACTGCTCTCAGATCTAACAGAGTGAGAGTTGATGGCACCTTTTCATCAACTATACTATTCGGTAGTAGAGTACTTTAGTTCTGTATTGGGTCTCCTTCTCCTCAGAATCTAGTTCTCTGGTATGAATACAGACTTACATGGTTTGTGGTTGGCCAAGCCTACAGATAACTTGCCAAATAGATACCATGAAATACTCCCCTACAGACTTGTATTATTTAAAAAAAAAAAAAAAGTCTGGACTGAGTCAGCATTTGATCTTTCAACCAAGGCCTCAAAGCAAAACTGTAGAGCAGTTACATCTAGAAAAGTAGTCTGTCCCACTGGTTATCATAACAATGAAACCCTGCTTAAGACTGATAATGACACAAACTCCAGGGACATTCACTGGCAATGAACTGCTCTTTGTCAAATATTAATTACAGCAAGAAAATCACTTTACTTTGTCCAATTGTTTACCAAAGGTGTGCATCTCCTGGTCTACACTGCAGCTCAAGAGATATCACGGTCCTCCTGTATTCGTCCCCTCTTAGCTCAATGAATACAACACATCCTTTGGTATGGATCTCTCCCAAGAAGTAACCCAGCCTGAAACATCTCAACATTTCTTAACCAAGAGAATAAAGGGCTTGGTTCCCATACTCACCCAGATAAATAAAATCTTTCTCATTTTTTTTCAACTTATACACACCCCCATGTAAAAATCTCTGTCTTGTCTTCAAGACTATGAAAGACCCTATCTTACTAGGCTTTCTCCAAATATAAACATTGGTAATCTTAAATTTCACTTGCACGTTAAAAGGTCAAACAATCTGACCTCTTTAAAGTTAAATCTTAACTTGTGGATGGGTTCAAATATATTTAATCTTGGGATTAGTAATATGGCCCTTACCAAGAATGGAGATAAATCTATTCACTACACTCCTAGGGTGCAAGGCTAGACTCTCATTGGTCATTCAGATCATTTTCCTAGTACTAACCTATGATAAATAGAGCCACTCCTCTCAGAATCCAGATTGGCATTTCGTCAGTATATGGCCTCAGAAACTGGTGAAACTCCCCTCCCTAGTAAAACCTAGAGGACTGCACTAACATCACCCTTGACAGCAACGTCAAATTGCAAAAAAAAAAGCCAGCTTTTTTGCTTTCAGCCTAGGTACTCCTGCATGACCACAACTCTTTCCTTGTCCAGACCTGACTGCAGCTGTAGTTTTGCCTGCTTAGATAGCTACACAGATAGTAACATGTAAATCATCTTTTACAAGCTGCTTTTTCCCTCGAAGTGTTCATAGCTCAAGTAAAGCTCATGAGGAATTCTCAACTGCTGCTACTGTGGACAATTCATTTCAATGTTGCTGATTTTACTTTTTAACTTTCAGCAGTTTGTGTCTTTCTGTTGAGCCCTAATGACTTTTAAACTTTTATTACTACTTGGTGGGAACAGTGTACATCCTTCAGTGACAGTCACTGAGTTGAACTACTGTGAGTATGAACACTGATTTTAGCAGATTTCAGATGTCTTCCTGCCATCTTCATAACAGTTGTACTTTTGGCTTTGAACTTCTGATTTTAATTTATTTACCAGCTATGCGTTCATATATCAATCAGTGGCAGTCAGAGCTGCACTACTGACTTAGAATGATAATTGGATACAGTTAGTGAATTCAATCAGCTACTTAAACAGCTGCAGTTTTGGCTTTGCACTTGTTGATTTTAATTTAAAATCTCTTTTAGTACTGGATCTGCTTTACGCATCAGTAGCTTCAACTCCACTGTCCTTCTGATTTGGATGCCTACATTGGAATTAAAGATTAGGTCTACTTAAAGGACCATAATAAAAAGTTACAAAAAAAATTATATATTACTTTGCTATGAAGTACTACACAAGCCACATTTGCCAGCACCACAAAACGTGGTCATTACCAATTTCATTTTTTTCCTAACCCAGAATGGCCTCGTTGGCAGACATGTTGACATAATATTATATTCTTGGAAAGTTATTTTTTGCCCATGATGCACTGAGACGGCACAGTGCATGAGCTTACAATGACCTACTCTGTGTTACTAGATCAAAGTCCTATTCACTGAAAATGGAAGTAGTAAGAAATTGTGTTGAGTTTGAGAATCATCAGTAAAAAGCTCAGTGACATTTCTGCAGTGGTGCCTATATTTTCTACATATGTTTTTGCTCCATATTAGAAACGTTCTTGCAAAAGGATAAAGAAACAACTGAGATAATATTTTGCCTGTTTTCCTTCTTTCCCTGAGACAGCCAGTGTCACATTTCCTGGCTTGCAAGGCTTGGGTAATTACTGACAATGCAAGTCATTGGTTACCAGTTCATACTATAAAAGGTTTTATAAGTTTAAGGCCCCACGAAAGAGAAATAATGAGTCCAAGAGTTGTGAATGTTAAGCCTGACTAGCATTGTGATCTCATCAGGTGTGAGATAACAAAAACAGCTGTAGGTAACTTTCCTGTGTTTATTTTCTTTAGCAAAATACTTTCAGATATACAAGTTAAAGTGATGTATTAGTAAAGGAGTCAAATTCCTAATGAAAATATCATGAGAATCCATTCAGCCTCAGCATAGTGTGCACTGAGAAAGCAGATTAGGCCAGAAATGCCACAGAGTGGGAGAAAGTGCTAAATCATGTTTTTTTGAATATGTGTAACTATGAGGATCATACTCTAGGCAAAGAAAAAAATTCTGGGTAAGGGGCATGTTTCACGTAAGCTGCAGCAGTCCTTTAACTTTTGTCAAGTTGATTTCACTACCCTATTTCTCAACCAAGTTAACTGTCTTCTGTTTCATTTATTCCATTAAGATCAGGGCCCTATGAGGCAGGCGAGATACTGATTCCATTCCAGAGTTTACAGATGGCTTCTCTCCGACTGTGTTCTTCCAGCTTCTCCTACAGTTCCCCCCATGTTATGGGCTGCTCTCTGCCTGTTTTTTCCCTGAACCACCCACTATAAATAGGACACTCCCTAATTTACAGACTCTCCCTCTCCAGCTCTGGGATTTTTCTTTTATTCTCTTCTAGAAATTCCTTAGAACAAGTATTTTAGGAGGCAGTTTTCTCTCTGCTCTCTCATAATATGCTCCTAAGAGTGTCAGTTGAACGTCCTAAATGTGACCATTCATCCCTAATTATCTCCTCCTGATTATCTCTTTATTACCTACTTTAATTTTCAGTATACTGTAGGATAATTTCTGGCACATTCCCTGTACATGGTATGTCCAAATGCATCCAGTTCTCAGTTCTTGTTCAAGTTGCACTGGCATATCTACCCTAATTACTTCTAAATGTTTTACCAATATTAGATGGTAGTTGTCAATGTTTGCTAGCAATTAAAACATAATTCATGATCCAGATTTCTCAGAGCATAAACTGGCCAACAATTCTGTGACACATTTCCGGTAGTATGCAGTGTCACCATCTTCTAGTTGGATTAGCATTATTTGAAGATAGCCAGCTCTAACTTGGGACTGTCCATATGGCATTCTGGATACCATCTTCCACATCCAAAACTGGGTCTTTTATGTATCCTTGCCATTTTCTTCCACAAATCTATGCAACTCTCTTGCTCTTGTTCTTCCTCCTCAGGTACTCCTAGCTTTCTCCATTTCTGACTCTCACACAATCCTTTGTAAACACATTTAAAACCATCTTATCTTTATCCTTATTACTAATTGATGCCTGCAATGATCATCATAGGTTTGACAGTATTCTAATGAAGTGTCAATGAACAATCATTGGGAAAGATATTTGCTCTGAGGCATCCTAAAGAGCAAATCCAGATGAATGCTAGCCAGAATATGTGCAGCCTGGTAACTTGCTCAGGAGTAAAGCACTGAGGCAGAGGGTTGTTATACTCAGCATTCCATTCCTAATACAGTACAGGCAAAGGAAAAAAGATAGGGGAGTGACATCATGAAAGACTGTACCCAACACAATTTTCAATCAAGCCTAGAAGAGAAGCTGCTGTTAAGAAGGTAATGTTTAGTTAGGCATATAGAATACTGTATAATTACAAGACCGAATCAGAGAACATTAGAAAAGACTGGAAAAAGATGATGGAAAGGCAAGTTACAAAGGAACAACTCGAAGAAATCTCTAAAGCTCCCGAGTATGCAAGAAAGTCCAGAGGGTTAGGATTTTTGTACTGATGTGTTTGCAGAGTTATTGTTATACCCACAAAAACACTACAGAGGAGTTTTCCTTGGGTACTTAACAAAAGCTGGAGGTGTGGTGGGGAAGAGAGCGGTAAATGGCCTTATCAAGTTTAATGCTACTGGATGACATAAAAGCAATTACTTGAAAAGGGAAATCAAAATCTAAACCAGCTGTAAATAGAGTACTGAATATTGTAAAGGAAATAAAAGAATTGGAAGTGGAATCTAGAAAAGGGAAGGAAAGAGCAAATTTCATACAAATAAATGGAATTTGTGGTTACGATACATGAAGAATAACATTCAGGAGGAGGACTGAGATTTAAGTGAAGGCAGGAATTCAGCAATTTAAGTAATACTGGAATGAATTCAGACTGTTAAAAAGAAAATGTATACAATAAAGTATGACAATAACAATGGAAAATGTTACTATGGTTTATCTTCCATTTATGTATGTATACTCATTTTACAATTTAAAATGCAGAGGTTTAATAAAGATGTTTAACAAAATGTCAGCCCTGATTACCTTCATTATAATCCACTGGAGAGTCTAACATTCAATTTGCATGTTTATATATGTCCCCATATCAAAAATGTTAAGAACTGAAAACAAAAATGTGTGATCTGCACAAATTGTGTCTCGGGTGGCGGGGGGTATGAATTTATTAAGTTATGACTAGAATGACATGACTGCAGAGAATAATCTTGACCACGCTACTTTATCATTACTACTTCCACTGTTTGTAACCCAGCACGGGAAGATAATATTTTGGACTTCATCCTCTCTTCTGAAGATGTAAAAGTACATGGTGGTCAGAGAAAGTACAGTTTTGTACCTACCATAAATGTAGATGTCCGAACTGGATAGCATCTGCAGTCATAACAACAGGGTTGTCCTGTCGTCAGGCAGCCCTTCAGTCGGCCGGATTCCAAAAGTCCGGGTCGGCCCGGCTGATGTCGCACTTCACCCAACGTCATCTCTGCTGGTCTCCGGGTATAAAAGCATCAGCCGACGCCATTTTCTTCAGTGTTTCTTGCCCCAGATGCCAGTTGCCCTTCCTGGAAGGCTAATTTTTGGATAAATGCCAATGTTTCCAAAAGGATAGAAAACAAACTCAAAAATAAGCATGTATGCACATATATACAAACAAATACACCATAAGACTCCCCCCACTAGCTAGCTATTTGGAGGGTAGATACCTAGGAGTACCACAGAGGGAAGGAGGGAGGGTAATCCTGACTGCAGATGCTATCCAGTTCGACATCTACATTTATGGTAGGTACAAAACTGTACTATGTCCTTCATGGATGCATCTGCAGTCATAACAACTGGGTAGAATACCATAGCCAACTAGGGGAGGAGGAAAAATTAGTTTATGGTGTGGTTAGGATCCCTTGCAGCACAGCACTGGCAAACCCTGCTCCGGATCTGGAGTATAAAGGTAAGTTATAATGCTTGGCAAATGTATGCACGATGGTCCAAGTAGCTGCCTCAATAATGTCCTTGGTTGCACCACCGTAGAAGAAGGCTGTGGTAGTGGCTGTTGCCCTTGTAGAATGAGGCCTTATGTACTGTGGAATTGGTTTTCCATGGAAGGAGTAACAGAATCGTATGCAATTTCCTATCCATTTGGAGATTGTCTGTTTGGAAATAGCTTTTCCTTCCTTCCTGTTGCATAGGCTACAAAAAGCTGGTCAGTTTTCTGCTATTTTTGTTCTGTCAGGTAGTAGCGTAACTGTCTATGTACATCCCAAGAATGCAGCATCTTTCCCCTCTGTTTTGTGGGTTGGGAAAGAAGGTAGGTAGGTGGATTGCCTGGTTTAATGCCACTCTGGATATCACCTTAGGCATAAACGTAGGATTAGTCCTCATGGACACTCTATCTTGGTGGAAGATTAGGAAGGGCTGTACTGCCATTAAGGCCTGAAGCTCAGAGACCCTCCTTGCTGAGGTTATTGCCAGTAGGAAGGCAGTTTTCCACGATAGATGCTGTAGGTCCGCTGTAGCTGCTGGTTCAAAAGGTGCGAGTGTCAATTTTTCTAGCACAAAGTTCAAATCCCAAGCTGGCAATGGTGGTTTCCTTGGAGGTTTTACATTCTTGATTCCTCTGAGGAACTGCCTGAGTAAAGGATGTGAAAAGACAGGTGGATCAAAGCTGTATTCTGCTGAGATAGCTGATGCATGAATCTTGATGGAGGAATAGGACAGGCCTGTATGTAGAAGCTCTGCCAGGTACTCCAGAATGTTAGCCATATCTATAACTGACACATCTTTTCCTCTTTCGGTGCTCCAAATGACAAACCTTTTCCATTTTCCTGCATAGTTCCTTCTTGTTGAAGGTCTGCGGGCTTCAAGGATAATGTCTTTAACCCTTTGGGAAAGCTCTGGGTTAGTTGCTGCTATGTGATGTTCCATGCATTCAGTTGCAACGTTTTTAGATTTGGATGCAAGATGCTGTAGTTGTTCTGAGTTAACATCAAAGGCATCAGGGGTATTGGCCACATGTTGCCCCGAGACATGCTCCTCAGCAATGGGTACCAGTGTTGTCTTGGCCAGTTTGGAGCTATCAGGGTTATCCTTGGACGTTCCTCCTTGATTTTTAGTAATACCTTGTGTATCAAGGGAAGAGGTGGAAATGCATATGCTGTTAGACCTTTCCAGCGGAAGGAGAGGCAATCCACTTTCGATGCAAGTGGGTGGAATGTCCTTGTGCAGAATTTTTGAGCTGGTGATTGAGAGGGCGAATAGATCTATCTGTGGCCTTCCCCATTTCTTTGAGATGGTCTTGAAGATGTCGGGTGTAGCATCCATTCATTGGGCATCCGATGTGGTTCTGCTCAATATGTCTGCTAGAGTATTGTCCTTTCCGGTACAAATATTGCCTGTAACTGGATGTTGTAGCTGAGTGCCAGGTTCCAAAGCTCCAAAGTCATTCTGCATAGGGGGTATGAATGAGTGCCTCCCTGCTTGTTGATGTACCACATGACTGTGGTGTTGTGTGTCACTTATCATCTTATCATCAAATGGCCCTCTTTGAGAAATGGTCTGAAATTTTGGATTGCCAGTTTTACTGCCAGCATTTCTTTTAGGTTGATGTGCAGGTGGAGTTGATCCTGCGTCCACAATCCTTGTATGCATTTGTCCAGCATGTGAGCCCCCCATCCTAGGTCTGAGGCGTCTGTTGTGATGGTCTGGCTTGCTTGATAGCTGTGAAAGGGTAGGCCTGGGTTTGACTGGCATGCTTGTGCCCACCATAGGAACTCCTGTTTTAGGCATGGGATTAGTGGAATTTCTGCTTCTAGGCTGTGCCTGTGTTGGGACCATAAATTCCTTAGGTACCACTGTAGTTTTCTCATATGTAGTCTGGCATGTGGAACCAAGATTATGCATGATGCCATGTAGCCCAAGGCCTGCAGGACTTTTCTTGCTGTTAACTTGTTCTTTTTTGTTAGAGCCAAGAAGTAAAGAGGGGAGTTCTTTTGTTTTCTGCGGTTAGGAATGCCATTTGTTTTACAGTGTCCAATTCGCTCCCAGGAATGTCCTTGTTTGGGATGGTATCAGCCTTGATTTTTGTAAATTGACTGTGTATCCCAGTGCTTGTAGCAAGTAAATGACCCTTTGTAAATCTATTGTCAGCTTGCTTTTGTTGTCCCCTTGTAGTAGGCAGTCCAGGTATGGGTAAATTTGGATTCCCTGTAGTCTGCAGTGGGCGATTACTGATGCCAGGCATTTTGTGAATACTCTGGGCGCAGTAGATAAGCCAAAGGGCAATGCTGAGAATTGATAATGCTCTGATCCTGCAAGAAATCTGAGGTATCTTCTGCAAATTGGTCGAATGGGGACGTGCAGGTATGCCTCCTTGAGATCTAGAGTTACCAGCCAACACTCCTTGCCCAGCATGGGAAGAAGTTGCTGTAGGGTCAGCATTTTGAATTTTGGGACAATGATGTATGTATTTAAGGTGGACAGGTCGAGAATAGGTCTCCAACTTTTTTCCTTTCTTGGAACTAGGAATAGTCTGGAGTAAAATCCTTTGCCTTGTTCTGTTATTGGCACTCTTTCCACAGCTCCCATCTTCGCTAATTGCATTATCTGCTGTAGAGCTTCTGTTTTTTGATTTGGAGGCAGGTTTGGCATTCCTCTTTTGACTGGTAAAGTGTGAAAGTGGAACCGGTAACCTTGGTCTATGGTTTGCAAAATCCACTTGTCTTTTGTGATGTAGTGCCAGTTTTTCAAAAATAAGGTTAATTTTCCGCCTAATGGGGCTGCTATTTGTTCCCTGGTAGGCAGATGTAGAGTTAAGTCACTGTGATTGTGCTGTTGTAGTGGTAGTGGCTGTGTCAGTCCCTCTGTTATTACCTTGCCACTGTCGTCCTCTGTAGGCACCTCCTCTGGATTGGTTTCTGCCTCTGGAACGTCTATTCCTGCCCCTGTGGGATCTTGTGGAGTCAGGAAAGGACCAATTTTTGGCAGGCCAGTTCCTGCTAAACCTTGGGGGCTGAACCTGCAAGAAATCTTTAACCGTTTGAACAGATTTTGCCTTTTCTTCCATTTTCTTCATTACCTGCTGGGCAGGTGTACCAAACAAACTGGTCTTATCCATAGGAGCATCTAATAACTTAGCTTTAACATGATCCGGTAAGACTTGTTCCTTCAGCCATGCATGTCTTCTTATCACTGTGCCAGTCATGGCTGATCTAAATGAAGCCTCCAGTGCATCATAGCCACATTTTAAGGAATGGTTACTAACCTGTTGTATGTTATTTACCATTTCTAATACATATTTCTTATCTATAGAGTCATCAGAGGATAGTTTTTTAGTTAACTGATCAAGCATAAACTCTTGGTATTGTATCATGTGAAACTGACAGTTTAAAGCTCTAGCTGAGAGAGTAGCTGAGGTATAAACTTTTTTGCCCCATCTGTCTGGTTTGGCAGGGGCTGGAGGTAAGGAATCTGGTGCAGAGCAGACATCATTAAAAGCATCGTCCACAACAGAGAGAACAGGAGGTATAGCTAAGGGCCTGTGTTGTGGAAGGTGCAGAAAAGTCTTAAGTCTTTTTCTGGAATCTGAGAAATCCTGTTGCTGCCATTGGAATTGTTCTCGCATGGCATGTAAGGTTTCCCCAAAGGAGAATTCTTCTGGTGGAGAAGCAGCTGGAATGGATTCTTCAGCATCTGAGTCTTCATAATTGGAGAAAGGAGCCTCTGGCTGGTCTGTAATATCTGAGTCATCCATTAGAATCATCAGAGGACACAGGCTGGGGGCTCTGCCCTAGGTCTCTTCTCTGGGGGCTGAGAGGCCCTGTCTGGGTGAGATTGAATCCCTAATTAAGGATATTAAATCTTCTGCCAGAGTAAGCATTTGTGAACTAGAAGTAGGCCTGGTTGAGGGGGGTTTAACAGGCACTGATTTAGTAGACTTGGCTGCTTTAGCCCTGGCAAAAGCCTTAATGGACATGGTTGCAGGAGGCCTAGCAGCACCACGTGCTGGGGTAGAGACATCCAAAGGGATGGTGTCTGATAATTCACTAGAAACCACTGTAGAAGGTAAAATTTCAGAGGCCGATTCAAGTAAGGTAGCTGGAACCTCAGAAGTAGACAAAGATTCAGCTGTGCTTTGATCAGTTTTCTCGGTTTCGGCCGAAACCGAGACACTCGGCGTTTGCTTAACCATGGTTTCGGCGAAACCGTGGACCGCGAAAGTGTCTTTCTTTCGTTTCTTAACAATTTGGGTAGTCGGAGGATCCGGCCATAATGTACACAAAATCTGAACCGAAAAACTGTTCAGCAAACTCCGACCGGCGCCCAAGCGTTCGTCGGTTGAAGGAAGCTTACAGGCGAACAGGCTGCTACGTCGTGGTCTGGGCCTAAACAAGGCAAACAGTAAGGTGGAAATCTTTATGAGGTATTTGTTTCCACAAGTTAAACAGTTATTGACTTTTCTGACATCGGCTGAGGCAAGAAAGAGTCCCCAACGAGTACTTAGCTTTTAGAAGTCTTGAGTAGTATTCGGTAGTAGTAATCTCTGGATCCGACCGACCGGCACTTGCGAACAGCTTCTGCTTCGGGCGCCAAGCGGCAAGAAAGACTGAAGAAAATGGCGTCGGCTGATGCTTTTATACCCGGAGACCAGCAGAGATGACGTCGGGTGAAGTGCGACATCAGCCGAAGCGGACCGGACTTTGGAATCCGGCCGACTGAAGGGCTGCCTGACGACAGGACAACCCTGTTGTTATGACTGCAGATGCATCCATGAAGGACATCTGCTGAGCGACTTGGAACATTCACTTGTTAGATGTAAGGTAGACCGGAAATTGGAGATTGAAACTAATGCAAGTACAGAGGAGAAACATTTTTATAGGGCAGATTATGCCATTATTAACTATTTTCTTTAAAGTTGGGACTGGAAGAAAGTTTGATGGAATGAACGCACAGGATGTATAGACTGTGATTTATGTCAAAATGGAAGCAATAGCTAATAAATATATCCCATCCAAGAGAAGACAAAATTCATCAAAGGACCACCCTCCCCTGCATGACTATTAGTATTAAAAACTGCATTAGCAGAAAAAGGAGATGGAGTATTATAAAAAGAAATACAATGAAATATAAAAGACAAGTAGAAGGAGAGTTCCAGGATGGAATAAGCTCTCATTACAACAGAAGAGAGAAACTAAGAGTAAACTGGGTGAATACACACAACTAATAACAAAACCTTTCGTTATTATGTGAAGCAGTGAAGGAAAGAGCAGAATATTAATGTCTGGGTCACTGATAGGGTACCACAATTACAGCCCCAGAAAAACGGTGGCATTTTCAGCTAACACATTTTCAAGACTACGACACACATTTAATAAAGACAGGAATTAGATTATGAAAAGAGAATAATTGTAAACTATTGCCCAAAAATTTTAGAGGGTACAGTTATAGATGATCTCTCAAAAATATGGAAAGATACTTCACTGGGAACGGATGATATTAATGGATTTTTCATAACTAACATTAAGAAAAAGCCTACAAGGCTCTCAACTTTTCTTCTCCAACAATTCTTGCAATCAAAGTTTGTACTATCACAGTGGAAGTGTGTACATGTAACTCAAATTCACAGTGGAAAGTGTTTCTTAATTAGCCTTACAGGCATTATTGGAAAAGATTCTGAATTATCTTAATTAAAATCTTGGACTAATCAGCAAGGAATAATTACAAAGAAATGTCTTGTTGCTTGAATGAGGGCAGAAAAAAGGAAACCTTAGCTGAGTGTGTAACTGTATATGAAGACATTGATCATGAGAAGAACTGAGAGGTGTGACAGCCATTTAATCACATACCTTCTTCTTCTTTCGGCTTTTTCCCGGTTAGGGGTTGCCACAGCGGATCACCTGTCTGCTCATGATTGGCAGTGGAGTTTTGCGGTGTCGAATTGCCAGCCCGGCGACTAACCTTCCGCAGGAGGCATACACACACACACACTCATGCCTAGGGCCAGTTTAGAGTGTCCAATCCACCTACAGCATGTCTTTGGGATGTGGGAGGAAACCGGAGCAAACCCACACGACCACAGGGAGGACATGCAGACTCTGCACAGAAGTCACCCCAGCCGAGGATCGAACTGGAGAACCTCTTGCTATGAGGTGGCAATGCTAACCGCTGCTCCACCGCGGCCCAAACATTTGGCAGAG
This sequence comes from Protopterus annectens, assembly GCF_019279795.1. NCBI lineage: Eukaryota > Metazoa > Chordata > Ceratodontiformes > Protopteridae > Protopterus > Protopterus annectens. The sequence continues at coordinate 1,861,846,326 of NC_056725.1, forward strand.
TGCTAAAGAGTTAAAAAGAAGTCTGAAAGTGATGAAATGTGGCTTGTGGTGTATTTCAGAATACTGGAAGGGTATGTAAGAAAATTACTCGTAGATGCTTTTAGTAATATTGAGTTCTGACAAACTCAGCAGTTTGTTGTGATACTGATTAATCACCAGCTAAATTGTGAAACAAAGATGGAAGAACTACACACTCATGCAGCAAATGTGGATCAGTAGGCCAGCTCTGGTGGCATATAGTGAAAAATCAGTCACTACAACCTAGGTGACCAGAGTTCAGTTAGCATCTCTGGCAGCTGATGCAGATGGAAAGATAGAATGAATGTGCTCACTCTGGATGGAGGCTGCGGAGGAACATCATACACAGTACCACATTCCTTTGAGGCAATAGTGATGTAAATGTGCATCTCACCAAAGGGGGGTCTTTCAGCTCACCAAGTCAATGCTTGGAGGTAATCATCATGATAATATAGGAACATGCACGATGAAAGCAGTGGGAAACCTCACAATGATGAGAGCAGCACGTTCCCCTCCTTTGGGAAGGGCTTATGTTTTCATAGACAAAATATGTACCTTCATGGCTGCTGGAATAAAGCCTCCACTTGTGGACTGGGAAATAAATAGGCATATGTCTGATTAAGGGAGGAGGCTTTATGGCTGTCAGGCAATGGTGCAAAAACAACACAAGAAAAAAAAAAAAGAAAACATGGATTGGCAAATGCTTGCCATGGAGGATAAGGCTTATAGAAATAACAGCGAGCAGCTCAGTGTTGAAGCAGTTAGTGTAGCTGCTTCACAACAAGAGGGGTTCTCTGGTTCAGTTCTCAGCAGGGGTGCCTTCTGTGTGAAGTCTGCATGTCCTCCCTGTGCTCGAGTAGGTTTCCTCCAGGTGCTCTCATTTCCTCCCACATTCCAAAGACATGCATCTGGAGTCTGTAGCGTTTCTCCACAGGCCTCCGCTGAAAATGGGCTTGGTCCCAGTTGGACTTTCTCATTAAACAAATGTTAAATAAATACATAAAATAAATAAAATTTGAAACTGTCTGAACTGATGGAAGGTAAGGAGGACTAGACTTGATAGAGTTTCTAAAACTAAGATGGTGCAGTGAACAGGCTTTGTGAAACTGTCACTGAGAACTCAAAAAAGTAGGCAGGTTACCAGTAACAGTATCTAAAGGGACATATAACAAAAAAATATAGTTAATTTGGTGCAAAGTTATGATGACATACAAAAGAATAGGCATTGTGGCAGTTATGGTAGCTAGGAATAACATTTACTGTCGTGGTTCAGACAGTGCATGTTGGTAAATATTATTCAACTGCAACTTTTCAGCAGGCACTACAGTTTATAAATGCTTTTAGGAGATGTACGATGAAATATAGGGGTCCCTATCATAAAGACAAATTACTAATTACATATACAAACTCCAAAAATCACACTACAGTGGGGAAAGGAGCAAAACCCCAGTCCTTACTATGCAGCAAAACAGCACAATCAAGATCTTTGCTATTTGACCTTCCAGGTGTTCAGTGCTCCTGGTTTGGTCTTTTAACATTCACCTTTGTGAGCTTTCATCCTTCTTATTGGGAACCGAAATACAGACAGACCTTCTTTACAGTGCTGAAAGTGTTCTACAGATAGAATGCTGACTTTTACTAATGCTGAAGAAAGAATGGCGACGGTAAAAGTACTGCCAATATATTTCATTTTGTGAAGTAATGAAAACTGATTTTTACAGGCAATCCAAATCCAGACAGTTTTGAAACTGATCGAAGTGGAGGATGAATGGAAGGAATAGCTGCAGCTGTCAAACAGAAAAGGGAGATTGTTTGTGTGTGACACAGCAGGGGAAAGGTGGTACAAGAAGTTTCATAACTCAGGTTTACTGTGAGGCATTATGGAAAGAAATATTTATTGAATGCTGATTGTTCAGATATGCTCAAAATGATCAGTTACTGTAGAGATATCATCCACATGAGATAAGACTAGTGGGCCTAAGATGAAGGATGCTATTTAAAAATTGTTTGATCTCAAAACGTGAAGGCAAAGGTGGAACAAAAGGAGGGCAGGCAGAAAAGGCTGACAATTGCACTTTAATGGAATGAATTAAGCTGCTCAAACAAGCAAGACAAATTACTAGGTATACACACTAGACATGGGTCCTAATGCTTCTTGTGGCACCATACAGAAAATCTCTTGCATGCAGAAACATAAGACTTTCTTGTAACAGGTTTCCTAGCTTCCTGTAACACCTATAAACACGTCTTCAAAGAATAGGTGCTGGAAAGGAATTAAAATCTAGTCACCAAGAGGGTCAGATGCAGAGTCTGGAGGTTTGGGTGAATTAGATACAGCCTTTTTGCTGAATAAGCAAGTCCATCCTGTGAGGAAATTTGTGATGACTGCCCTGATCCAGATGGAACAGAAGGGGAACCAATGCTGTCTGGGCCAGAAGGGAGTTACCAACAAGACTGTCCTCCTTGATTTTCAGAAGAACCATGGGAATAAGAGGAAGGGGAGGGGAGGGAATACACACAGAGGACTCCCCCCTTCCAAGGAAAAGTCAGGGCAGCCATTTTCCAAGCTTCTGGGCATAAATTTCTGGAATAAGCCCGAACTGCCTGTTCTGATTAAAGACAGAGAGAACTCTCATAGGAGTAACCCACTGATGGACAATCTGCAGGAAGACCTCTCCGTTTAATATCTGTTCATGTGGGTTTGTCTGAACTCTGCACAAGTAAAATGCTATTGAATTGTTCTCCCAGGGAATGTAAACCATTAGCAAAGATAGGTTGTGCTGCATGGCTATGTCCCAAGCACTCAGTGCTAGTCTGCAAAGGCTCTGGGGATCTTACCCCACTTTGCTTATCTATGTACCTCATAACTGGGGTATTGTCTGTAAATATTCAGGGAGGGCCTGAGACCAAATGTGATGCAAGGATTGTAAGGCTAGAATTTGTTTTCCTGATATTTCTGTAGTCCTTCCTGTCCTTTCCGAACTGTACATCTTGGATATTTTACATTCCTACAGCAAGGTCTCCAACCCAAGTCTGCAGCATCTGTGTGAAGGTCTTGGCAAGGAGGAGAAACCAGACAGGGCACTCCTGGATTCAGTGAGATCTGGTTGATCCACCAATAAAGATCCCTCCTGATAAATGGCAAGAGAGAAATTGGGAAGTTCAAAGGATGGCAATGTTATTTACATATTGATTTCAGATACCACTGAATCTTCCTCATACAGAGTTTGGAATCATTAGAATTGTGCAGGTCATAAACCTCAGGGCTCTCAAGATCTGTCATGCTGAGGTCACATCTAGAGGAAGACAATAATGAACGTAGCCCTTGAGGAACAACACTCTGCTCTGAAGAAAAACAGTTACTGACACAGAGTTGAGAATGCAACCCAGAAACACCAGATCCTGAGAAGGAACCAAAATGAATAATTTGAGGTTTAAAATAAACCTAAGACAATGAAGCAGGTTCTTTGTAAAGTTGTGGACCAAAAGGAGCTTTTTGCGTGCACGGTCTGACTAAGCAGTATGGAAAAATCTGTACTCCCTGTAGCCTGCAGAAAGCAACAGCTGGATCTAGGGAAACCGATGGTGCAGCACAAGGTAGCCCAAAGGGCCAATCACAGAACTAAAAGTAATATTCAAAAACAGGGAACCTTAAACATTTACTGTAATCTGTATGGATTGGAGTATGAAAATATGAATCATTCACATCCAAGTTTATCAAAATAATGGGAAGCAGGGACTGCAGAGTAAGCAGTTGGAATTGTGGCATGATGAACCATAAAGTGGAGTGTTACAGAATGATTTGAGACTGACAGGTGAGTGAAATAACAATGATATATCAATGCTAGACCCTACAATGCTCCCTTGAAGAGCGTCATCTGCACTAATTACTGTGTCTAGAGTTAGACTGCACGTTTAGTAAAAAGGTGGTTATAAGGGATTTTGAAAAAAGCAATAACACAATGGAGCAGAGAAGCAAAAGAGGCATGGAAAAGATTGCAGCACTAAAACATCCAAGTGCAGCTGGTTTGGAAAGTTTGGCCTGCATGCTGATAGAGAGCTATGAGGATGTTCAACAGAACCATATGCACGTTTAATCACTGCAGTATAGAGTAAGCGCTTTCATGTCCATGTAACGCTTCTTTAGACTGAAGAAGTGTTATATGGACGTGAAAGCACTTACTCTATAATGCAGTGATTAAATGTGTTTTTACATTTTTGCTGTGGCGAGCCTCATCTGTTTTTGATGCATTCAATTTTGTTCTGAAGAGGCTCCTTATCCAGGGCTGCTCATTTGTTGCCCTATAGAACCACACACACACACACACATTTTATTTATATATATATATATATATATATATATATATATATATATATATATATAGAGAGAGAGACACACACACACACACACACATATATATATATATATATATATATATATATACATATACACACACACACACACACACACACACACACACACCATAATCAGCTCTGCCAGTAACACACAAGAATTACAACAGCAAAGATAAAGGGTAGTAGTGTACTCAGTATGAACAGGTGTAAAACAGAACAAATGAGGAACAGTGAAAGCGTGTTGTAGACAAAAGTGGGTTTCTATCTCTTTTGATAAGATGTACCCATTTGCGTACTAGTATAAAATAATATACAACTACAAACATGAGCTTCACAAAACTACACTGTACAAAGTAGAATATATCATACTAAAGAGATGTAAAATATAATGCTGTATACCTTAATAACACCAAGAAGAATATGGTATCCAGATAAATAACTGTAAAAAGTGCTGAAATTAATGGTTTAATGAAAGATATGTAGAGTCTAGAAAGTGGCGCATGTGTGAGTGTAGGTGTGTGAAAAAGATTAAAAAAACAATGAATCAAGGTTCTTGCATTCCCTCTGTGACCCACATGCATCTGACACTTTTAAGAGAGGTCTCAAATCTATCCTGTTTAATGCTGACAGTATTAACAAAAAAACGCTATTAGAAAAAATACTGTTGTGTAGTTTAACTTGCCATGATAGTAGATGTTTTGAATACATCACTGTTGTAATGGTCAATACTTCTGGGACTTAGCTGTTAGGTGCCCCCCCCCCCCCAATTCCAGAGCTCAGGATCCTTCGGCCCTGGCACTGGCATATGTCCAACCTCTGGTATGTCTCTAAGCAGTTGCGTAGCTGGGGGGATCTGCCCCCGGCAGCAGTTTTGCCAAGGCCCCGTCACGTTTAAAAAAAATACTGTGTTTTTGTTTTTAAAGGCATTCTTCTTTAAGAATGGGCCAGTTGCACACACTGTTGCATCACATCTGTGCGCGTGTTGTCACACAGGTGTCTTTCCTTTCCACCCGTGCGTGCGAAGTTTAACATTCATGGAAACCTGTTCATTGCTGCCTATTTATAACAACAAGTAAGTGTTCAATTTGATTCACAAGGTTATTGCTGCTTTACTTGTTAAGGGTATACGAGTGTGTGTGTGTGTGAATTGCAGGTTGCTGCAAGGGCTTACATGCATGGAATTGGTTCGTTGCAGTGTCTGAGTTACAAGGTTGGTGCACAGAATTCGTTCACTGCAGTTTAGAATTAATTTGTTGCAGTGTATATGAGTTACGAGGCATGTTTGTGTCTGTGCGTGTGTAAAATGCCCCAGTTAGAGATACCTGGTGGATAGTGTTACTCAGGCTCAAACCCTGCACCTTAGGTTCAAGAAGCAAAAGCCTGAATTCTCTACCCCTATCACCACTTATGATTCAAGGAGCTGAGTCCATAGCTCTCAGCTGTCCAGATTGTCACTCGTCTGGAATTTTTGGATCATACTTTTGGTTTGTTCCTCCTAAAATTTGCATTCTTTAGGCAAATCAGTGAGAACTGAATTCACTAAATAATGACATCCATTTAAGTTTCTGTCTTCATATCTTTCAGGAAACGCATGGCAACACAAAAACATTTTATTCTAGCAACTTTCAAAGATTATACAGGCAATGTTTAAAATGGGTCCCTGTTTTTTGGCCTTTGTTCCCCCCTCTAAATTTTGGCTTTATCAAATTTCTTGTGCTGCAAAGATGAGAGACATAGTTGAGTGTCAAGTGCATTTTACAAGGAGCTGAGAGCTTCAGGGGAAGAGAAGTTTAGTGCTACTTATGCCAAGTCTGTTTGCAACGTGCAACTGGTGTTTAGCAAATATCACTATTGTGCTTAAGTATTTAAAAACATTGTTAGAAGCACAACTTGCTTTTGATGCAGAAGGCTGTGGATTCTACTCCCACAATATGTAGATGGATTGCTGATACTGTACTGTGCTGTACTTTAAAGGGGTGGATGCTGCAGTCCTGCATATGTCCTCCTTTGGAGGAGATACCTAGTAACTATGAACCTGTTATCAGTTTGCCATCCATTCCCTATTGCAATACTACCAGCTTATCATTTTTTAAAAGTAACATAGGCAATTTATTCTTCAAGGGCACCAGGCACTTTATTTGTAAATGAAACAATGAAATATAAAGTTGTTTGCTATCAGCAAGCTCTTCATTAGTTACAGATCTGTTTAATGTGGAATTATTTAGATGACTTTTACTTCTGCAGAGATAGTGCATATTTACTGATATTGGTGGACTGTAATGACAGAAGTTTGAGTAGACTTTTATGATGGAAATGTTCTGAATTGGGTAGTTTTGTCATTATTGGTTCACACATTTTGTTTCACTGCTTACTGGAAAAATGTTCAAAACAATAAATTTCAAACAAGCTCTAAGATGTGTGCTGTATTATACAAGGAATGTAATTTAATACAATCAGGAAGGCGAGTCAAAGAACACATGCATGTTTGCATGGTCCTAAAAATGTGTGCAAGGGGCTTATGAGTTGAAAACAGCCCAAAGGTAAACTTTATCCAACACTGGCTAGATGCATTTTCTTTGAATGTGGGTTTCAGTGCTGTTTCAATGAATGTGAGTTTCAAGGGCAGAGGAGTTTTAATGCTAAGTCTGTTTTCACTGTGAGATGTACTGCTTTGTTTAGCAGATGTCTATCAGTGTTTGTACTATAAAATTTAAAAGAAAAGTTTTAAATTAAATCCAAATAATCATTGTAGAAGTAAGGCATAAACAGTATGCACATTACAGTGCTTATGGTAAATGGAGAGAAATAGCCAAGTAATGGGACACTGGAATGGCTGCAAGGGGGTGGGGGGCTCTATTTGACCATGATTTTGTGAGGGTGGAGGGGTGGAAAACTCAAAGACAGCCCCTGGCAGCACAAACTCTGGTTACACCACTGTGTCTAAGCAAGAAAGGCATTCACCTACATCAGTTAGAGCTTTCTTGAATTGACCCCCTTGTCAAGGGATCTAAAAGTAACTATGTGGCCAATGCAAAGCAGGACAGCTCGTGCCTCATGCCAAAGTCCTGTTCTGAATATGGAAACAAAGGGTAGGGAAGAAGAGGAAGTATGGCAGTTCCCCCAACCACTATCCAGAGCTTATCAAACATAAGCTCATGAAAATACCTGAAAAGGTGTGGGAAGAATCATGAAGGATAGGTTGGGATAAGGATAATTGCCTCAGTGCAGCATGGTACAAGATGTAATGTAGACCAAGGCTAGTAGAGAGGAGATGGTGAGTGGAAGTTAGTATTGCAAAAATGCTTTACTCAAACATCTATTATGGTTAAGCCACATACACAGCTGAGGTATGTTCTTCATTACTATTAAGACAATTCTCAGAGCTCTAAGTATGGGTTGTGGTAGAAGATGGTTTTAGCATGACTTGTAAAATTACTCTAGCAAAGTCTACCCTCACCTTGATGTGAAGACCCAGTCTGAAATGTTTGGAAAAGGTCCAAACCAATGTCCAAGTGGTAGCCTCCAAGATAGCCTAAGTATCTACTACTTTTATGAATGCTACTGTGATCGCAGTGTCCCTGGTACTATAAGCTCTGACTGGGACTGAATATACAAATAAAGTAATTTATAAATAGCTAGCTTGGGCACTGATTCCCACCTTATCTTCTCAGCAAAAGAAAGAAAAAGCTCATTAGATTCTCTGACCCTCCTGGTTCTGTGGAAGTTATCTGTAGACATCCAGGGAATGAAGGACTCTTTCATCCTTAGACTAAGAATTAAAAAGAAGACAGGTGGCTGAACAGTCTGACTGAGGGTGGACTCTGCAACTACATTAGACATGAAGGAAGCATTGGCTTTAAGATTCAGACCATCTTTGAGGAAGCAGAAAAACAACAAATAAAGCACTAATAAAATAAGTAACAAAGGGCCACAGCTCCAAAGGCAAACCAAAACTTTAATATATGAGCACGTTTGTTCACTGAAATCAAGTTAACTTCTTCAGACAAAGTCAGAGAGTAAAACCTCTCCTTATATAACCATGAAATCACATGACCAATAATATGCATTGCATCACAAGTTTAAAACTGGTTGTTAAAAGGCATATACATATTTATAAAGATATGTACATATACTTTAAAAGAATATATATCTATATATCTATATATATATATATATATATATATATATATATATATACATAAAACGCAGGACAGAGTTGACATCTTGCCAAATATACCACGCTTTTAGAGTTACAGTCATATCTAGCACTGAGCGAAAAATGCCTATTAGCAATAGTATAGTCCCCAGCTATATGTATATGCTGTTTAACAACCAGTTTTAAACTTGTGATGCAATGCATTTTATTGGTCATGTGATTTCATGGTTATATAAGGAGGGGTTTCACTGTTTGAATTTGTCTGAAGAAGTTCATTTGATTTGAGTGAACGAAAGCGCTCACATATCAATGTTTTGGTTTGTCTTTGGAGCTGTGGCCCCTTGTTACTTATTTTATTAGTGCTTTATTTGTTGTTTTTTCGCTGGTCAGTTCATTTGTTTAGGGTATGGCTAACAAAGGTGAACTTAATACCCCTAATTTGTTCTCAGAAACACAAAATGAGAACAATGTTGCTGCATCTATAACAACCCTTACAAGGATTGCACATACTTTATATCACAGAAGGTGGATGACTTGAGTAGCAGGCTGTTGGATAATGAGAATAATGGAAGAAGGAATATGCAAACAATACCTAATGTGAGTTTATCTAATGTGGATTCATCCTCTGTTACTGAACTCCCTAGTTTGCACATGGGACAAACAATCTCCATTGAATTACCCTACAGAGCTAACAGTGACCAACAGCCAAATGAAAGACTGAGTTAAAACCTGCATGGAGGTGAACTGAAACGGAGGCTCATTGGAGTTCCAGAGCTAAGGGAATGGTTGGAGCAATATCTTTCCCTTGGGCTACAACAGGATAATCCTAATGCTACAGTGGGAACAACCGGTCAGTGGCACTGATATCAGGACTGTATTGAAGCAGTTAGATACCAGTTTGCTTAAATATGGAAAGACTCAGTTGGAAAAAGTGTACCTAGAAGAATGTCTGAAATGTGAACAGGTACCAAAAGGGTTAAGGTATTGTCCCTATCCAATGGGAGTTATATCAAACTCCCAATTTCACTTAGAACTGGTTTCATTTTTCGGCTTAGCTTAATGAAAATGATGGTATCTAATTATAAAAAAGAAAATGCTGAGCTGTTTAATGAACTGTTAATGCTGGAGGATAGCATTAAAACCAACATTGACTTTGATGGATACAAATTTGAATACAATAGAACTTTTGAGTCCATTGATGCCTTGATTTTAAAATATAAAGCTACAAAAATCAAGAAACTACAGAGAGACCTTGATGGCTACACTAATGGGCTGACTTTCCCACACCTAAGAATGCCCATCAAGAGTATCAAAGCCCCTGTAAACCAACCACAACGCTTTGTTAATACTAATACACATGAGGAGGCTGAGGTGGATCCTCCCACTGGTGATGTCACTGAACCAGAGGAACAGGAAGGGACAAGCCAGCTAAGAAGAAGTGAGAGCTTGCAAGGGAGAATCATCAATGGAGTTTCTGGGGAACAAAATGTTCGTGTTCCTACATACAACAGTGGTCAAATGCAATGAGGAGGCACCAAAAGGAAGGCGAAATCTCTGAAAAACAACCGCTAGAACAAACGAAGATAGTAGTAAACTGGGAAGTACTGTTTGAAGAAAATGAGCATGGGACTGTTATTTCTGGTGAGGAAAACAACCACAGTGAAGCAGCTGTTACTTCTGGTGAGGAATACAACCACAGTGAAGCAGCTGGACATCCTGTTATTCAAACTAACCAGCATGGTGACTTTAACATATTTAACTTTACTACTGTGACTATAGAACCTAATTTAATTGAACTTTTAGCAAGGGGATTGACATTTATACCAATGCAGAAAGCAAATATACGCACTGTACTGATGGACTTTAAACTTTACATTTGTAAGTTTAAATTTACACCTTTTATTTCATGGTTGTGAAATGAATAATGTGAATGAAACCAGGATTCCTAGTACTGTTAACACACTCTTGCATCCCACACTAGCACTATTCGAAAAAATATGTGAAATTGATTTTAGAAATACATTAAAGGGCTCTTATGCTCATGGGGGATTGCAAAAGAATATGACTAGTGAAAATGTACTGGAATTAAATGCTTTGAGGCTTGCCAACATCAGAGTCATGAAGCCAGGCAAGGGTGGTGGAGCTAGTATTTATGACCAAAGATGATTATAATTGTAGAATGGAGGAAATGCTGAAACAGGGCAGTTAAGAAATGGTGCCTTTAAATGAACTTAATGTAGCATACAGGAAAATAAGAGGTTACCATTAATGATTTATTTATTTGTGGTCAAACAGACTGGGATATGTTTAACTATTTAACAAATTCAGCACCTATCACACCTGTTATCTTTGGCACTCCAAAGATTCATAAGAATCTTGCTAACCCTCCACTACGCCCCATAACTGACGGGAGAAATTCGGCCACATATGCTTGTACTAAGGTGGTTGATGGTATCTTGAAAAAATACATAGCAATGAAATACCAAATTTGTAAAGACTCCTGGTCATTTTTAAGGGACATGAATAATCAGGAATGTAGAGAAGAGCTCAACTTTTTAACTGTGGATGTAAAAGACCTTTACACAGTCATCTTCCACAATTTAGGAATTGAATGGGTGGTAGATGTGTTAGTAGAAAGAGGTGCCCCTGCAAATGAAACTAGATTAGTTGAAGAACTACTATACATCATTTTACAGAATATTTTTTTCATATTTAATGGTACATACTATCTACAGAAAAGGGGAGTAGCTATGGGGTCCCCATGTGGCATTAGTTTCGCCAACCTAGTTATGGCCTTCTGGGAGCACCATTTTGTGTTTACCAGAAGTAACATCAACAATAAAACTGTGTATTATACACAATTTTTGGATGATATATTTATGATCATAAATGGAGGTGACACTATGGCTAAGGAAAAGTACAGTTTTGTACCTACCATAAATGTAGATGTTCGAAGATCCACATTGCTGCAGTCCTTATACTTGGGTAGTCCGCTGTCCTCGGTCGGCCCGAATATCAAAGTATTAGGCTGACGTCGGTCAAGGCGCTTAAGACTGACATCAGGACGTCAGGGTACAAATGCGCATGACCGACGTCATATCCGCAGTCTTTTCTTGCCCCAGATGTCAGAAGACCCTAAAAAGAAAGGTCAAAACCAAAAGACAGCAAAAAAACAACCAACCACCCTCGCACTAATCATATGTACAATATATACAATATCCACAATATTCACAACCCAAACCACACAACCGCCTCTAACCACAGAGGGGAAGGAGGGAGTAAATTGGACTGCAGCAATGTGGATCTTCGAACATCTACATTTATGGTAGGTACAAAACTGTACTATGTTCTTCATCTCACATTGCTGCAGTCCTTACACTTGGGTAGAATCCCAAAGCAGAGGTAAGGGAGAATGGCAAAACTATAAAGCAGTAGGAGCTGCCAAAATGCCCTGTAAAATTGCAGTGGCAAAACCAGCCCTAGATTTAGAGTAAAGTGGAAGGTGGTAATACTTAGAGAAAGTATGCACTGAACTCCAAGTAGCTGCCTCGAATATATCTTTAGTTGCCACCCCTTAAAAAGCTGTAGAAGTGGCAGTAGCCCTAGTGGAATGAGGCCTAATCCCAGCTGGAATCTCCTTACCATGATGGGAATAACAGAAAGCAATACAAAACCCAATCCACTTAGAAATAGTTTGTTTCGACACAGGCTTGCCCTGAGAACCCAAAGCAAATGAAACAAATAACTGCTGAGACTGCCTGAACCCTTTAGTTCTGCTCAAATAATATCGCAACTGCCTGTGTATATCCAAAGTGTGCAAAATCTTTTCCCCTTTATTTTGGGGGTTTGCATAAAAAGTAGGCAAATGAATAGATTGGTTTAAAGCCACACTAGAAACCACTTTAGGCATAAAGGAAGGATTAGTACGTAAAGATACCTTATCCTTGTGGAAAATTAAGAAAGGCTCAACCGCCATAAGGGCCTGTAATTCAGAAACCCTTCTTGCAGAGGTAATGGCCAACAAAAAAGCAGTCTTCCATGATAAATATTTCAACTCAGCAGTAGCTGCAGGCTCAAAAGGTTGTAGAGTGAGTTTCTCCAACTCAAAATTGAGATCCCAAGCAGGAGTAGGAGCTCTACGTGGGGGTCTTATATTCTTTGCCCCTCTAAGGAATTGCTTAAACAAAGGATGAGAAAACAATGGTGGGTCACAGTCATAGTGAGCAGAAATTGCTGCAGCATGAACCTTAATAGAAGAGAAGGACAAACCTTTGTCCAGTAACTCAGCAAGATATTGAAGAGCCACACTTAAATTAGGCTTAGAAACATCAAATTCCTTTGCTGCACTCCAAAACAAAAATCTCTTCCATTTATCTGCGTACACTTTCCTTGTACTAGGCCTCCTGGCCTCCAAAATAACATTCAAAACTTGCTGTGGAAGCTGAGACCCTCCAGGGTTTAAAACAGAATATGCCAGGCTGTTAGGTGAAGAGAGTGAAGTTTGACATTGAGTAAATGACTGTTCTCCTGAGACAGCAGGTGTGGAATCGAAGGCAAAGGCCATGGAGGCTCCGTACCAGACTTCTCAGTAATGGGTACCAGTGCTGTCGAGGCCAATCTGGAGCTATTAAAATCATCTTTGGCTTGTCCTGTCTGACCTTTAGAAGTACCTTTGGGAGGAGAGGCAGAGGTGGAAAGGCATACACATGAAGATTGCTCCAATTGAAGGAAAGAGCATCCACTTTCCAAGCTGTGGGATGAAACCTTTTTGTGCAAAACTTTGGCAGCTGGTAGTTTAGTGGAGAAGCGAACAGATCTATGTCTGGAGTTCCCCATAACACTGTCAATTTCTGAAATACATGAGGATCCAATTTCCACCGTGGGGATCCATAATTGTCTGCTCAACACATCTGCTAAGGAGTTCTGTGCTCCCGGCAGAAACCTTGCCTGAAGATTTACCTGTAAACTGAGAGCAGTCTCCCACAAAATCATTGCTTGTCTGCATAGAGGATAAGAATGTGTTCCCCTTGCTTGTTGATGTACCACATGACAGTTGTGTTGTCTGTTAGAACCAACACCTGCCCTGGAAGAAGTAAATCCTTGAAAGCTATTAATGCAAATTGGACTGCTAACATCTCCTTCAAGTTGATATGTAGATGTTGTAGTCTGGCAGGCCACGTGTCTTGTATCCACTTTCCATTTAGATGAGCTCCCCAAGCTTTGTCTGAGGCATCTGTCGTTAGAATCTGACTCGCCTCTGGCCGGGTCACAGAGAGTCCCTTGTTTAGGTGACATTCCTTAGCCCACCACAAAAATTCCTTTTGAATGCAAGGTATTATCTGAATGACAGTGTCCATATCTTGGCAGTGCTGTGTCCATACATTTTTGAGATACCATTGCAGCTTCCTCATATGCAGTTTGGCATTGGGAAGCACCAGAATACAAGATGCCATGAACCCCAAGGCTTGAAGGACTGTCCTTGCAGTCAGCCTGGACTGATGAGACAATTGATGGAAGTAAAGGGAAAGATTCTTTTGTTTGTCCGGGGTCAAAACGGCCATCTGGGATGCTGTATTCAGTCTCACACCCAGAAAGCACATGTCCTGAGAGGGTACTAGACTGGACTTTATTTCATTCACAGAATACCCCAGGCATCTTAGCACTGCTATCACATATTGCAAATGATGAAGAAGCTCGTCCTTTCCTTGGGCCAGAATCAGGCAATCGTCCAAATAAGGATAGATCTGTATTCCTTTTAGCCTGAGGAAAGCTATCACTGGAGCCAGAACCTTCGTGAACACTCTGGGCGCAGTAGATAAGCCAAAGGGCAATGCAGAGAACTGATAATGAGAAGTCCCAGCTCGAAAACGCAGATACTTCCTGTAACTTAGCCTGATAGGAACATGAAGGTAAGCCTCCTTGAGATCCAGAGTCACCATCCAGTGATCTTTGCCCAGCAGAGGTAAAAGCTGTTGTAACGTCAACATTTTGAACTTGGGAATGTCCAGATAAGTGTTGAGGATAGATAAATCCAAAATTGGTCTCCACGTGTTCCCCTTCTTTGGTACTAGGAACAGGCGAGAATAAAATCCTAGGCCCACTTCTGGCAGAGGGACCGGCTGTATGGCCCCTATTTGAAGCAGCAGAGAAATTTGTTTGTGAGCCTCTATTCTTTGCTGAGGAGGAACGTCTGGCATGCCTTTGAAAGGAGGCAACGTATGGAAATAAAACTTGTAACCTTGGTGTATGATATCCAATACCCATCTGTCCTGAGTAATTAAACTCCAATTTTCTTTGAAGAGTGCCAACCTTCCTCCCAAAGGCGCTGCCAGATAAGAAGGCTCTGGCAGCTGAAAAGGCAGGTCATTGGGCCTGTTTACGAAAGGACTGGCCCCTGCCCTCACCCGAAGACTGTGCAGGTGAACTCCCTGTTCTAGGTCTGAAAGAGCCCTGAGCTCTGCCCCTACCACGTCTAGATCTTCCCCTAGACTGTGAATCATAAGAAGGGTACGTCCACCCCTTAGCAGGCCAATTCCTACTAAACTTCGGAGGCTGAACTTGCAAAAAATCTTTAACAGCCTGCATAGACTTAGCCTTGTCTTCCATTTTCTTTAAGACTGCCTCCACAGGTGAACCAAACAACACATCAGACTGTAAAGGAGCATCTAAAATCCTTGTCTTAACATGGTCAGATAAATTCTGATCCCTCAGCCAGGCGTGCCTGCGAAGAACTGACCCAGTGGCAGCCACCCTAGACGAGGCCTGTACAGCATCAAAACCACATTGTAAAGAATGCTTACCCACCTGTTCAGAAACATGTACCAAATCTTGTAATTCTTTACACTCAATGCCTTCCGCCAGAGCATCTACCTTAGACTTCAATTGAGAAAGAAGATAGTTTTGATATTTCAACATGTGAAACTGGCAATTCAAAGCCCGCATAGCTAAGGTGGAAGAAGTATAGACTTTCTTTCCCCATCTATCCAAAGCTCTGGCCTCTTTATCTGGAGGAACCGGATTTTTACAACAGAGGCCTTGACTCCTTAGGTCCCTGACTAACAGTTTCTGGGTCCGCCCTAGGACTCTTATAAAGATATTTATGAGCTTCAGGCACCCTGTAATACCTGTCCGGTTTAACAGGAGCAGGAGGCAAAGAATCAGGATTAAGTGAAGCCTCTGCAAACACATCTTCCACAACATCCAGAACAGGTGGTATAGCCAAAGGCCTATGCTGGGGTAAAAGCAAAAATTCCCTAAGCCTTTTCCTGGAATCAGAGAAGTCCTGACCTTCCCACTTAAAATGTTCCCTCATGGAATGAAGAGTCTCTGAAAAAGAAAAATCCTCTGGAGGAGAAGCAGAAGGAGTAGAATCATCCACATCAGAATCAGAATAAGGAGAATACTCCTGCAAGTCTTCAGCCGAAGACTCTGAAACATCCGAAGCCTGCTCAAAACTCCCCAACTCTGGTTCCACCCTAGGCCTCTTATCAGAAGGGGGGTAAAGAACCTCTAATCAAAGTAATTAAATCTTCTGCCATTTTAAGCATGTGCTTCTTGGGCACAGAACCTGATGAACTAGGAGTGACACCAACAGAAGCAAAACCTGGCCTGCCTCTGGGAGAAGCCTTGGAAACAGAAGGAGAGGGCCTAACCACCCTAGGAAGGGAGGGGAGTACAGTAACCTGAGAAGCCCCTTCAGCCTGACTTGCCTCCTGAGAGGCCACATCCTGCAATATCAAAGTCTCCCCCTGGGACTCCAGAGAAGCCTCCGGCGGAACCACCGGTTCCACTGACACCTCTAAAGAACCGGCGTCCGGTACGGATGACTCTTCTTGCCTGGGTTTAGCTGCTTTGTCTTTGCGCTTCTTGAAGCGGCGCCGGAGCATCCGACGGCATATTATAATTGCACCGCTTCCGAAGACCAACCTGGCACAATCTAACCTTCGCAATAGTGCGCTTATTGAACCTAGCACAAAAGTGACACCCAACAACGTCGTGCTCAGGCCCCAAACAAGGAATACACAAAGTATGATAATCTCTATGCGGTATCTGTTTCCCACAAGAAATACAGTTATTCACTTTTTCTGACATCCGGTAAACCACTGAGGCAAGAAAAAACTAAAATATTCTAACGGGTACTTAGTCAACTTTGACTCGGTCTGAAACTCCGAATTCGAAAAATTTCAGAACGCCGAACGGCACTTGCAACGCTGCTTCTGCATCGGACCATGCGGCAAAAAAGACTGCGGATATGACGTCGGTCATGCGCATTTGTACCCTGACGTCCTGATGTCAGTCTTAAGCGCCTTGACCGACGTCAGCCTAATACTTTGATATTCGGGCCGACCGAGGACAGCGGACTACCCAAGTGTAAGGACTGCAGCAATGTGAGATGAAGAACATCAGTGGATGAGATGAATACCAGCACATCCTTCCTGGAATTCACATCCAATCTTGACAGGGTAAAGATTGCTTATTGGGATGTGGAATTAACCAAGGACATTTTAAGGGGATGCTACTTATCTAAACTTCATAGAAAAAAACCCTACTCAAACTCATTTTTACATTACACAAGCTGCCATCCACAATACCAGGAAAAAATCTATAGTCAAAGGTCAGCTGGTTGGGGCAGCACGGATGATCACCTTGGATATAGAATTTGTGCAGGAATGTAATAATTTAAAACAAATGTTTGAAAGAAGGGGCTATCCAGAAGTGTTACTACAGGGATTCATAAAGGAGGTCCGAATAAAAAGGAGGGAGGGGCACTTCTCACCCATTTTGGGACCACCAGCCTTATTAGCGCATACCATTAGCCCTGCCATCCGAGGGTAATAGTGCTGACATAATATGCCAATGCTCAGTAATAACAATAGTGATAAGAATACATATATTGTTAGCTTGATTATTACATATACACCTTATGGTGAGTACATAAGGGGCACCCTGTTAAACTGGTATATCCTTATGGAAGACACAGATCTTAGATCTAAATTGGGTGCCTTACCAAGAGTTGTGCACAGAAAAGGAGCTAACTTAAAATATATATTAGAGAAAGAGCATAAATTGTACAACAGGAACCCAGGAATGGTTAAATGTGAAGCATGTGCTTATTGCAGGTACATAGATATAGGTAGGGATTATACAATTGCTAATAGGCATTTTTTGCTCACTACTAGATACGACTAAGTCTAAAAGCATGGTATATTTGGCAAGATGTCAACTCTGTCTGGTGTTTTATATTGGCAAAACTGATCGTAGGTTCAAATAAGGATCTATGAACACATTTATAGTATAAATAGAAATAGAGAAAATAATGCTTTGGCCAACCACATTAGAGACAACCCTGGACACTTTAAATTTAAGGTGATCGACCAGGTGATGGAGAGCCCTAGAGGTGGGCATATATCCCTTTTACTCTAAAGACAAGTGTTATGGTGGCAACAATTTAAAAGTGCATAGTTATCCAGGCCTTAATGAGCAGTGCTCTGTTGTGTGTTTACTCAAGCTTAAAAGTTTATTATGCGGAATTTATCAAATTCAATATAGAATGTTCTTATAAGACAATATTTTATGTACTTATAGGTTTGTATGGATGCACTTTTTTGACTGTTTTTATACATTAATAATGCTCCACTTTGTGCTTAAATTTTTTTTAAGTATATGTAAATATCTTTATAAATATGTATATGCCTTTTAACAACCAGTTTTAAACTTGTGATGCAATGCATTTTATTGGTCATGTGATTTCATGTTATATAAGGAGGGATTTTACTGTTTGAATCTGACTGAAGTAGTACATTTGATATGAGTGAACGAAGGCACTCACATATTAAAGTTTTGGTTTGCCTTTGGAGCTGTGACCCTTTATTACTTATTTTATCGTTGTGGAAGACTAGAAAAGGACCAGAGCACGTCAAAACCTGTAGTCCTGACACTTTGAACAGGTATGATGACCACAAGCAGTGCTGTTTTCCATGTTAAGAACTTTATGGAAGCAGAGGAGATGGTTCAAAAGGAGCCTATCTTGAGTTTTTCTAAGGCACAGTTCAGATTCTCAGAAGGAACTGTTTCCCAGGTGGCCTGAGGTGCAGAACTTCCTTATAGTTTCATAAACTGATTATGGAAGCACTGGTCCCATATACATCTTGGATACCAGTGTAGCTTTCTCATATGTAAATCAGACAGCAACTGAATGTGCTAAAAAAAGCAAAATAAAAGAAAAGAATGTAAGGGGAAAGAAAAGATGAAAAAAAAATGTAGAAAATTCATACATATGGTGGCAAGTACAGAGATCTCCTGGAACAACCTCACTTTGACCAAACTTTGACACAAGAATGCTTATAAAGAGAGGTGAAGTGAAACCAAAAGATGAAAGGCTAATAATGGCAGCCCAAGATAGTGGACTTGTGTACACAATGGTTTACACAGTCCACTAACATGTGGCAAAAAGAGACAAATGCAGGTTTTGAAAAAAAAAAAAAAAAAAAAAAAAAGAACTGGAAACAGTCCATCTTGTTGCCGGGTGTGACACATTCATGGTAGAAAGCCTATATACTGAAAGGCACAGTAATGTGGTAAGCCTGTTGCACTGGGGATTGTGCAAACACTATAATATAAAAGCTGAGAAGCATTAGAAACATGAACTACAAAAAGCATTATAGAGAATGCTAAGTTTATATTACATGGGGTCACCCATTACCAGCCATTCAAAAAATAGATGTGAGAAAAAGAGATATAGTAGTCCATGAAAAAAAAAGTAAAAATAACACTGAACACTGAAATTGTGATTAAAGTGTCTTAAGTACAGACAGACACAAAAATCACAAAACATCAGGATTTGCAAGCAGAAATGAGAGCAATGTGGAAAAAAGATACCCTGACAGTTCCAACAATAGTAGAAGCAATGGGTCTAATAAAAAAAAAAAAAAGAACTCACAGTCGTACTTAGATATGCTACAATACATGTAACTCTGTATGAATTTCAAGAAGAGGCAATTCTGGATATATTGTGGGAGCTGAGAAGAGTACTGTTGATTAACATCCAAGACTGAAACAATACCACTTTTGAGAACAGTAATCATACTCTTGAGACTTAGGAATGGGGTCCATTCCCCATCATGGTATTAGAAACCAAAAAGACCTAGCCTAAGGAATCATGAAAATGGTGGGGGACATGTACCCAAAAGCCTTAAGACACTCCATTTCTGTGATCTGTTCCAGACCTGCTAGACTTTAGTAAGAAAGATAGGGCTTTCGCTTTTTTCTAGGGGAAGGAAGGCAGTTGATGAATGACATCAGATTATTTCCCAAGATGGATCCAATAAAGCAGAGAGTAAATCCCAATCTTTGGACCAGATCAATGGTGAATGACAAGGCAATGCTTACCCACTTCTGAGAGGATGCCTAGAAAAGGCAATTGCTAAAGTATGGGAAGACATGGATCCCCCTTGATTCTGCAAAATGAAATTACTGCAGCAAGGCACTGTGTGAACATCCTGAGCATAACAGATAACCCAAAGAGAAAAAATATAAATTGATAGTGCCATCCCCCTGCACAGAACCTGAGATAGCACCTATGGTTCCTGTAGCTGGGGATAAGGAGATAAGTGTCTCTGAAACCCAGGGATACAATTAGGCACTGGGGTATAAGACAGGCAAGCAGGCTGTATAAGGTCAGTATCTTGAATTTGGACACTTTTATGAAGGTATTCAACCTCAAAAGGTCTAGGATGGGTCTCTGGGGAACTTCCTTCCCTGGAAATATAAACAGCTCGGAAATGATGGGTTTGGCAATATTTTTGGTGTGCTGAGACTTGAGGAATCCTTACTTGGTGAGGAGAGTTTTGTTTTGTAAAAACTCAAGTCTGTGGCAATAGGCTCCCACAGTTGCAGGCATAGAGACAGCCTGCCTGTCACTTTTGTTGACGGGATGAGAGGTAGTGGAGTGAGACTGGGATATAAGGTGGAAGTGGGTAAGGAGGGAAGCTATACAATCATGGCTGTTCCTTGATAGAATTTGGGCCTTTGAGGCCTCCGTTTTCCCCTTACCATTCCACTGCATTCTCTTTTTGAATTGGTCTTTATCATTGCTTGCCTTTGCCCTACATATGGTAGCAGGGTCCAAATTTCTGCGGTGGTGGTGCTGCGGTAGCGCTGTCGCCTCACAGTAAGACGTTGTCCCGTTCGATTCTCAGCTAAAGCGTCTTCTGTCTGGAGACATGCGTGAATGGGCGTACCTTCGTTGAAGGTTGTGCGTCAGGGCTGGCAACTCGGCACGTAAAAATCTACTGCCAATCATTAGCGGACCGGAGTTCCACTGTGGCGACCCCTAACCGGGAAAAGTCAAAAGACACAACAACAGTTTCTATCATAACCATGGCATGCATAGGTGAGAAAGCAATTTGACCCTAGCATAATTTTACCACTTTCTTTACATTTTTTTGAAGACTTTACACACAAGTTTCCTAAAGAGAAGATCCTTATCAAGAGAGGCACTGAGGAGCTGTACTCTGACATTGTCAAGAAGGGGTTAAAGTCTCAGCCAGACACATGTCATGATAATACAGCCTCTGACTACAGCCCTGGATGCTGCATTCACAGCATCATAACCACACTTGATAGTGCATTTAGACACCTGACTAGATATCTTATGTGAGTTCTATTAGTTTTTGCCCTCAGATTAGCATCAGATACCTCCACTACTTTCTCTCCCAGGTGGTCCAGAACAGTGATCTGAAATGTGAGCATGTGCATCTAGCAATTAATAGCTCTGAAAGCCAGGGTAGCAGATGTATAAACTTTCTCCTCAAACCTGCCCAATGCTCTATTTCCCTTGTCACTTGGAAGGAGTGTAAGGAAAATGAACCAACTTGGACCATTTCTCTGGATCCATAGATATTATACAGGTACTTGTGGGAGTAAAACCTACCTGGTTACTTAGGTGAAAGGGACTGAGTCAGATTCCTGAGTTGCTTATATAAAGGCATCCTCAAAAGCTCCAGTAAAGGAGGAATGGACATTAGCTTTGGAGCATCCAGGCCCAAAGGGTCAAAACATCTTTTTTGAGTCTCTGAAGCTTCTTTATATCTTCCTGTTTGAAGAAATATTCCATCCTATTAAGTGCCTTTCCAAATGAATCTCATTACATGAGGAATCAGAAGAGATAGTGCCCACAGTGTCAGAGTCATAATGTAGAGGGGGAAGCCATCTGAAGATAGCAATTCAGTTTTTCTTTTATACTTTCCTATGAGTCCTTAGCCCTAGATGAAGAATGATCCCTGTTCTTTAAGGCAGAGAGGATCCCTATCACTGACTGTTCAGTGCCTGGTTTCAGGGCCTGTACTACTTTTAAGAGGCCTTGGACTGAGAGAACTTGGATAGGAGAAGGGGACTGAATGGGTGCTTGCTTAGAACGTATCTGCAAGTGAATTGGAGGGTGAGAAATGAATCCCTTCCTTGGAAGTAGAAACAGCCTTGAATAAATTCCTTTTCTTTGCTTTTTCTTTTCCCCTAATTTTTTTTAGCATGGCACTCAAGGTGGAAGCCCTAGGCTCTGCTCAGGAAGGCCAGACTTTCATGCCATAACTGAAGATTTCTCCCTAACAAGAATAATGATAATCCAACCTTTTCCATCAGATGTAAATATGCAAGTCTCTTCAGAACATACTGGCATTCAGACATCTGAAGACTGTCCCTGAAATGCATCAGTCCAGACGGATCCATGAAGTGTCTGGTTGCTCAGACATGATGGCCCCAAAGAAAGTTTGCTAGAAGGTTGAAATTGAGTAGTTATCCAATCAAGGAGCTGTGAAAGTGTCTCAAACTGATCAGGACCAATCAGCGTGAGCAATGCATCTCTGGCATGCCCTTCAGCATTCTCTTTCCTTTTCGAAGGGAAAGTCAGACAAGGTGGATGATCTGGATGTTAACACTGTAGATCAAGCAATGACCTCAAGTCTCCTCCAGTCTGATACATGGATAAACAATGGGGCCTACTCGAGTGTTTTTGTGGTGAAGCTCTGACAGATGCTGCAGTTTTGGTCACTGTGGGATGCACCTAAGCAGAATATACAGTCTCCCTATTACGCTGCCGCAGAAGCAGGCTGTTGAATGTGGCTTTGTCAAACTGAAAAGCGCAAAAAGGCAAAATAGCGAAGCAGCTTTTTGCTGAATTCTTTCCCTGGGAAAGAATTTGTTTGGCCGCTTTCACTACTTTGCTTTTTTGGCACTGTAGTGTGATCTCAGAGTTGGTATATTTAAGTAGGGGGAGTGAAGCCCCCACATTATTCAATGTTTTATCGGGCCCCCCACCCAGAACAGAGATTTTTTTCTCTTGGAAAAAAATCACTGTTGAGGTTTCGACGTTGTAAGCTTTCGCTTACATGGGGTCGATTATGTGTCGTTCACTCTCATCATCATCAATTTCATTTTTCTACATGGGGGTCTAGGTGTTACATCAATGGCACCATCTCATGATTCTTCAAAGTCATTCTTCTACCTTCTTCAACCTGCATCCCTGACTGCTGCAGGCCTTCTCTCACAAAACTCATCCATCTCTTTGCTGGACATCTTTGTTTCCGCTTGCCTTCCTCCTGTTTCGCCAAATTCTTCTATACTAAATTGTCTCTACTTTCCTGCACTTGTGCCTGAATCACTGTAGTCTGTTTTTTTTTTCCTGGAGTTATTTGGCTTCTGCTCTGACTCCATTATTTGTTTGCCCCGCACTACGCATTCTACCAGCAGTCTCAGGCACTTCATCTCCATCATTTCTAGCTTCCTCAACTGCTCTGCCTTTACTGCTTAGGTTTCTGTACCATACAATAGTACTGGTCATACCACTGTATTACACATTTTGCTTTTCAGCTTCTTTGGCATTTGTCTGTCACACACTACCCCTGACAATCAAAGATAGTTGGTTGCAGCCTTCTCGGTCTAGCTTTGACATCCTCATTCAGACTTCCCTTCTCCTCAACCACCCCTCCCAATATTTGAAGCTGTTAACCTGTTCCATTATTTGGGCGGCCACGGTGGTGCAGCGGTTAGTGTTGTCGCCCCACAGCAAGAGGTTCTCCAGTTCGAGTCTCGGCTGGGGTGGCTTCTGTGCGGAGTCTGCATGTCCTCCCTGTGGTCGCGTGGGTTTCCTCCGGGTGCTCCGGTTTCCTCCCACATCCCAAAGACATGCAGTAGGTGGATTGGACACTCTAAATTGGCCTTAGGTGTGCGTGTGTATGCCTTCTGTGGAAGGTTGGGCACCGGGCTAGCAACTCGACAGCATAAAACTCCACTGCCAATCATGAGCGGACAGATGATCCGCTGTGGCGACCCCTAACCGGGAAAAGCTGAAAGAAGAAGAACCTGTTCCACTATTTCCCTTCTATCTCAATTTTCAACTTCTTCTGATTTCCCTCATTTGCTGTCAAGATAACTGTTTTGTCTTAGTTTCATCCTGTAAGCCTTCAATTTTGCATTCCACTTCATTTTCTGAAGTTCCTGTTCACTGTCTATTTGTAATGTCACATCATCTGTATACAGAAGTTTTTTTGATGTGCCCCGTCTGAACTGTTTGCTAAAGCAATCCACTACCAGTATGAAGAACAGTGGGCTTGGAACTGAACCCTGATGACACCCACTCTGACTGGCAGCCCCTCTGTAAGACTGAACACTGTTTGTACTTGTGCCTCTGGGACCTTTTACACAGCCCAAGCTAATTCTACCAATGTTTCTGGGATTTCAAACCATCTCAGGACTGCCCAAATCAGATTCTTTGAGACGGCATATGCTTTCTCCAAGTAATGCCGAGCTGGACTCTTTCCTAATCTCTAGCTGCTTCCCCACTATATGTCTTACTGCAAACACTGGGTCAGTTGTGTTACATCCTGATCTGAATATGAAATGCTCAGGAATGTTGCAAAGAATCTCATAAGATCTATAGCTAAAACACTTACTCTTCACTAAAGACGGACTGCCTTATTGTCACTAATGCTGCAACAACAGACTCCTTAAAGAGAAAACAGCCTACCCTCCTAGCCTGTGTTAAGTTGTTGTGGCAGACTATCGGGGAGATCACAGGTGATGCTAAAGTCAAATCCTTACTGTGACAAACCTCCAACCAGTTTCCTGGTTGATGATTATAAATAAATGCATACATAAATCTTCTTCTTCTTTCGGCTTTTCCTGGTTAGGGGTCGCCACAGCGGATCACCTGTCCGCTCATGATTGGCAGTGGAGTTTTATGGTGTTGAGTTACCAGCCCAACCTTCCACAGAAGACACACACACATACACTCACACCTAGGGCCAATTTAGAGTGTCCAATCCACCTAACAGCATGTCTTTGGGATGTGGGAGGAAACCGGAGTACCCGGAGGAAACCCACGCGACCACAGGGAGGAGGACATGCAGACTCCGCACAGAAGGCACCCCAGCCGAGGATCGAACCGGAGAACCTCTTGCTGTGAGGCGGCAACGCTAACCGCTGCACCACCGTGGCCGCCCCCATACATAAATACACCAAAGAAATAAAAATAATGAAATTCATTACCTTGTTAGACAACCCACATTCCCCTTCCACCATAAATGACCACCAGTTCTCTCAAACTGACAGTGTAAACCTTAATGGGAAACTCATAAGTGTCAACTAAGAAAAATAAAATTGAAACATATTTTCACATACCATAAAGATGCTCACAGCTTGTGATTAATTCAAGGGGCTCCTGCTATAACCTACAACCCCACCTGGCTGCCCCAATTAAAGCTAGGCCCCTAACTCACATTTACAGCTATTCATTTACCACTAGGATATCTCCTTACCCTAAAATGGGATCATAATACACACACCAAAGGTTTAGATTTCAGCCTCCCCCCCTCAAGATTTCAGGCCCACTATTAACCTGAATGCCTCAACCCATCTCCTTGATGTGCATGTTCAGGTTCTCGAGCATATTACAACACTTGCTCACTTAGATACTGCCTGACTTGTTTTTTGCAAAGGCTTTAACACTCAGACAGCTATATACATTGTAATAGACAATGTGTACTCAAACACACAGGACAGTCACTTAAATTATATATTTAATGATCTAAGAAAGTACAGTTGTATAGGTAAAACTATCAGAAAAGTACAGTTTTGTACCTACCATAAATGTAGATGTTCGAAGATCCACATTGCTGCAGTCCTTACATATGGGTAGTCCGCTGTCCTCGGTCGGCCCAAATACCAAAGTATTAGGCTGACGTCGGTCAAGGCGCTTAAAACTGACATCAGGACGTCAGGGTACAAAAGCGCATGACCGACGTCATTTCCTCAGTCTTTTCTTGCCCCAGATGTCAGAAGGCCCTAACAAGAAAGGCCAAAGCCAAAACCAGCAAAAACTAACCAACCAACTGCACTAACCATATTTACAATATGTACAACACAAACCACACCACCACCTTCAACAACAGAGGGAAGGAGGGAGGGACTGCAGCAATGTGGATCTTCGAACATCTACATTTATGGTAGGTACAAAACTGTACTATGTTCTTCATCTCACATTGCTGCAGTCCTTACATATGGGTAGAATCCCAAAGCAGAGGTAAGGGAGGATGGCAAAACTATAAAGCATTAGGAGCTGCCAAAATGCCCTGTAAAATTGCAGTGGCAAATCCAGCCCTAGATTTAGAGTAAAGTGGAAGGTGGTAATGCTTAGAGAAAGTATGCACTGAACTCCAAGTAGCTGTAGAAGTGGCAGTAGCCCTAGTGGAATGAGGCCTAATCCCAGTTGGAATCTCCTTACCATGATGGGAATAACAGAAAGCAATACAAAAACCAATCCACTTAGAAATAGTTTGTTTTGAAACAGGTTTGCCCTGAGAACCCAAAGCAAAAGAAACAAACAACTGCTGAGACTGCCTGAACCCTTTAGTTCTGCTCAAATAATATCGCAACTGTCTGTGTATATCCAAAGTGTGCAAAATCCTTTCCCCTTTATTTTGGGGGTTTGCATAAAAAGTAGGCAAATGAATAGTTTGGTTTAAAGCCACACTAGAAACCACTTTAGGCATAAAAGAAGGGTTAGTACGCAAAGACACCCTATCCTTGTGGAAAATTAAGAAAGGCTCAACTGCCATAAGGGCCTGTAATTCAGAAACCCTTCCAGAAGTAATGGCCAACAAAAAGCAGTCTTCCATGATAAATATTTCAACTCTGCCGATGCTGCAGGCTCAAAAGGTTGTAGAGTGAGTTTCTCCAACACAAAATTGAGATCCCAAGCAGGAGTAGGAGCTCTACGTGGGGGTCTTATATTCTTTGCCCCTCTAAGGAATTGCTTAAACAAAGGCTGAGAAAATAATGGTGGGTCACAGTCATAGTGAGCAGAAATTGCTGCAGCATGAACCTTTATAGAGGAGAAGGACAAACCTTTGTCCAATAACTCAGTAAGGTATTGAAGCGCAACAGTTAAATTAGGTTTAGAAACATCAAAGTCCTTTGCTGTACTCCAAAATAAAAATCTCCTCCATTTATCTGCGTAAACT
Organism: Protopterus annectens; assembly: GCF_019279795.1. NCBI lineage: Eukaryota > Metazoa > Chordata > Ceratodontiformes > Protopteridae > Protopterus > Protopterus annectens. The sequence goes on from NC_056725.1 coordinate 1,861,873,371, forward strand.
TTCCTTGTACTAGGCCTTCTGGCCTCCAAAATAACATTCAAAACTTGTTGTGGAAGCTGAGACCCTCCAGGGTTTAAAACAGAATATGCCAGGCTGTCAGATGTAGAGAATGAAGTTTGACATTGAGTAAATGACTGTTCTCCTGAGACAGCAGGTGAGGAATCAAGGCAAAGGCCATGGAGGCTCCTGTACCAGACTTCTCAGTAATGGGTACCAGTGCTGTCGAGGCCAATCTGGAGCTATTAAAATCATGTTTGGCTTGTCCTGTCTGACCTTCAGCAGTACCTTTGGGAGGAGAGGCAGAGGTGGAAAGGCATACACGTGAAGATTGCTCCAATTGAATGAGAGAGCATCCACTTTCCAAGCTGTGGGACGAAACCTTTTTGTGCAAAACTTTGGCAGCTGGTAATTTAGTGGAGAAGTGAACAGATCTATGTCTGGAGTTCCCCATAACACTGTCAATCTCTGAAATACATGAGGATCCAATTTCCACTCGTGGGGATCCATAATTTGTCTGCTCAACACATCTGCTAAGGAGTTCTGTGCTCCTGGCAGAAACCTTGCCTGAAGATTTAGCTGTAAACTGAGAGCAGTCTCCCACAAAATCATTGCTTGTCTGCATAGAGGATAAGAATGCGTTCCCTTGCTTGTTGATGTACCACATGACAGTTGTGTTGTCTGTTTGAATCAACACCTGCCCTGGAAGAAGTAAATCCTTGAAAGCTATCAATGCAAATTGGACTGCTAACATCTCCTTCAAGTTGATATGTAGATGTTGAAGTCCGGCAGGCCACGTGTCTTGTACCCATTTTCCATTTAGATGAGCTCCCCAAGCTTTGTCTGAGGCATCTGTCGTTAAAATCTGACTCGCCTCTGGCCGGGTCACAGAGAGTCCCTTGTTTAGGTGACATTCCTGAGCCCACCACAAAAATTCCTTTTGAATGCAAGGTATTATCTGAATGACAGTGTCCAAATCTTGGCAGTGCTGTGTCCATACATTCTTGAGATACCACTGTAGCTTCCTCATATGCAGTTTGGCATTGGGAAGTACCAGAATACAAGATGCCATGAACCCCAAGGCTTGAAGGACTGTCCTTGCAGTCAGCCTGGACTGACGAGACAATTGGTGGAAGTAAAGAGAAAGATTCTTTGTTTGTCCGGGGTCAAAACCATCTGGGATGCTGTATTCAGTCTCACACCCAGAAAGCACATGTCCTGAAAGGGTACTAGACTGGACTTTATTTCGTTCACAGAATACCCCAGGCATCTTAACACTGCCATCACATACTGTAAATGATGAAGAAGTTCGTCCTTTTCTTGGGCCAGAATCAGGCAATCGTCCAAATAAGGATAGATTTGTATTCCTCTTAGCCTGAAGAAAGCTACCACTGGAGCCAGAACCTTCGTGAACACTCTGGGCAGTAGATAAGCCAAAGGGCAATGCAGAGAAGTGATAATGTGAAGTCCCAGCCCAAAACGCAGATACTTCCTGCAACTGGGCCTGATAGGAACATGAAGGTAAGCTTCCTTGAGATCCAGAGTCACCATCCAGTGATCTTTGCCCAGCAGAGGTAAAAGCTGTTGTAACGTCAACATTTTGAACTTGGGAATGTCCAGATATGTGTTGAGGATAGATAAATCCAAAATTGGTCTCCACGTGTTTCCTTTCTTTGGTACTAGAAACAGGCGAGAATAAAATCCTAGGCCCACTTCTGGCAGAGGGACCGGTTGTATGGCCCCTATTTGAAGTAGTAGAGAAATTTGTTTGTGAGCCTCTAGTCTTTGCTGAGGAGGAACGTCCGGCATGCCTTTGAAAGGAGGCAAGGTATGGAAATAAAACTTGTAACCCTGGTGTATGATATCCAATACCCATTTGTCTTGGGTAATCAACATCCAATTTTCCTTGAAGAGTGCTAACCTTCCTCCCAAAGGTGCTGCCAGGCAAGGAGGATCTGGCAGCTGAAAAAGTAGGTCATTGGGCCTGTTTACGAAAGGACTGGCCCCTGCCCTCACCGAAGATTGTGCAGGTGAACTCCTGTTCTAGGTCTGAAAGAACTCTGACCTCTTCCCCGACCACCTCTAGATCTACCCCTAGACTGAGAATCATAAGAAGGATACGCCCACCCCTTAGCAGGCCAATTCGTACTAAACATCGGAGGCCGAACTTGCAAAAAATCTATAACAGCCTGCATAGACTTAGCCTTGTCTTCCATTTTCTTCAAGACTGACTCCACAGGTGAACCAAACAACACATCAGACTGCAAAGGAGCATCCAAAATCCTTGTCTTAACATGGTCAGATAAATTCTGATCCTTCAGCCAGGCGTGCCTGCGAAGAACTGAGCCAGTGGCAGCCACCCTAGACGAGGCCTGCACAGCATCAAAACCACACTGTAATGAATGCTTACCCACCTGTTCAGAGACATGCACCAAATCTTGTAATTCTTTACACTCAATGCCTTCAGAGCATCCACCTTAGACTTCAATTGAGAAAGAAGAAAGTTTTGATATTTCAACATATGAAACTGGCAATTCAAAGCCCTCATAGCTAAGGTAGAAGATGTATAGACCTTCTTTCCCCATCTATCCAAAGCTCTGGCTTCTTTATCTAGAGGAACCGGATTTTTACAACAGAGGCCTTGACACCCTTAGGTCCCTGACTAATAGTTTCTGGGTCCGCCCTAGGACTCTTATAAAGATATTTATGAGCCTCAGGCACCCTGTAATACCTATCCGGTTTAACAGGAGCAGGAGGCAGAGAATCAGGATTAAGTGAAGCCTCTGCAAACACATCTTCCACAACATCCAGAACAGGGTATAGCCAAGGGCCTATGCTGGGGTAACAGCAAAATTCCCTAAGCCTTTTCCGAGAATCAGAGAAGTCCTGACCTTCCCACTTAAAATGTTCCCTCATAGAATGAAGTGTCTCTGAAAAGAAAAATCCTCTGGAGGAGAAGCAGAAGGAGTGGAATCATCTGCATCGGAATCAGAATAAGGAGAGTACTCCTGCAAGTCTTCAGCTGAAGACTCAAACATCCGAAGCCTGCTCAAAACTTCCCAACTCTGGCTCCACCCTAGGCCTCTTATCAGGAGGGGCAAAGAACCTCTAATCAGAGTAATCAAATCTTCTGCCATTTTAAGCATGTGCTTCTTAGGCACAGACCCTGCTAAACTAGGAGTGACACCAACAGAAGCTAAAACTGGCCTGCCTCTGGGAGAAGCCTTGGAAACAGAAGGAGAAGGCCTAACCACCCTAGGAAGGGAGGGAGTACAGTAACTTGAGAAGCCCCTTCAGCCTGACCTGCCTCCTGAGAGACCACCTCCTGCAAAATCAAAGTCTCCCCCTGAGACTCCAGAGAAATCTCCGTCGGAACCACCGGTTCCACTGAAGCCTCTAAAGAACCGGCGTCCGGAACGGACGACTCATCTTGCCTGGGTTTAACTGCTTTGTCTTTGCGCTTCAGAAGCGGCGCCGGAGAATCCGACGGCATATTATAATTGCACCGCTTCCCAAAGACCAGCCTAGCACAATCTAACCTTCGCAATAGTGCTTATTGAACCTAGCACAAAGCGACACCCAACAACGCCGTGCTCAGGCCCCAAACAAGGAATACACAAAGAATGATAATCCCTATGCGGTATCTGTTTCCCACAAGAAATACAGTTATTCACTTTTTCTGACATCCGTAAAACACTGAGGCAAGAAAAACAAAATATTCCCAACGGGTACTTAGCCAACTTGGATTCGGTCTGAAACTCCAAATTCGAAAAATTTCAGAACGCCGAACGGCACTTGCAACGCTGCTTCTGCATCGGACCATGCGGCAAAAAAGACTGAGGAAATGACGTCGGTCATGCGCTTTTGTACCCTGACGTCCTGATGTCAGTTTTAAGCGCCTTGACCCACGTCAGCCTAATACTTTGGTATTCGGGCCGACCGAGGACAGCGGACTACCCATATGTAAGGACTGCAGCAATGTGAGATGAAGAACATCGGTAGATGTGCTAATAGATCACTTTTACAGTAGCTGAATTTATTTGGATTATATCCTGCTTACGATATGACCACCAGACAGCTTTCAAAGCTTTAGGACATCTTCCACATGCTCAAACTTCAAAGTGACTCAAGTGAGGCACTTAAATATAGCAATTACAGGGAAAAAAGCTTCAGATCTTTCTTGCCTCAGCAAGGGGTGCTAAAGCCCTGCTAGGAAGGAAAATTAAAGATATGAAAAAATATACACAGAAGTACATATATCCAAACTACAGCAATGCAATTCATTCTATAACAAGGGAAATAGAGGGAAGAGACAGCTACTGCAAAATTGACCTATTAGAACATCTACTGTTATGCCAAATTTACTTTTTCAATTGTACTATTTTCAAAATTAGACCACTGTTGCAGTGGCCTGCAATACTTGGTAGATTACCACAGCTATGAAATATAGGGAGAAAATAATTTAAAAATCCAAGAGCCCCTGAACAATGGTCCTAGTAAAGTCTGTTTTGGATCTGGAAAGGGAATCTAGATCATAATGCTTTATAAACTTATGAACAGTTTACCAAATCGCTGCCTCTGCAATACTTCAGGAATCCACCCTTTTCTGAAACACTATAGAAGAAGCCAAGGCCATGGTAGGGTAAGCCCTAACTCTGTCTGGAAGTGTCATGTTATGGTAAGAATAACAGAAAAAAAGAAATAGGATGACACAACCATTTAAAAATTGTCTGCTTTGACACTAGTTGTCCTTTTTTCCTACCTTCATTAAGAACAAATAACTGATTGGCCTTCATGAAGGATTTTGTTCTGTCCAAGTAGTATCTGAGCTGCCTGTGGATATCCGTTGTATCAAAAATTCTCTCTCTCTTTTAAGTTCCGAAAAGAATAAACTGGATAAAGGAAAACTCTGAAACCACTGCAGTCATAACAGGATTAGTTCTCAAAGAAACCCTGTCCTTGTAGAAAAGGACGGAGACAAAAGTTGACTCGCTATAAGAGCTGGTAACTCAAGATACTCTTCTAGCAGAAATCCAAGTAATGAGTAAAACAGTATTTCAAGGTATCAACCTACAATTAGTCTTATGAGCTGGTTCAAATGGGAAAAACAGTTAGCTTCTCAAGCATAACGTTAAGATCCCAAGGAGCAGTCTTCTGTTTTCTACGTAAATGTACATGTAAAACCCTTTCAAAAACTGCTAGATCTCAGAAATGGAAGAAGGTGGGGGAGGATCCAAGGGCAGATCAGCAGAAATGGCCACAAGATGAATCTTGATAGAAAAGTAAGACAGGCCACAGGATAGTAACTCACACAATTATGCAAGAACCAGACATCCTGGCCTTAAAAGGGTCTTGTTCTTAATACAGTACCAATTAGACAATATTTTCTATAGATATATATATATATATATATATATATATATATATATACACACACACACACACTTCTAAATTTCACAACTTCAAATTTCCTATAAGATCGAAGTTTTGAAACTTCAAACCATGTAAATGGAGATCGCCATACAATGCTAAACAGTATATTTGCTGTTTTCCTTGCTGTAGTGCGATCTCCGAATTGGTATTTTTAATGAGCATAAGAAATTCACAGTTACAAAAGTTTGAAAGTACATCCCTAGATATATACGAGTCTACTCCAAAGGATCGAAATTTCACAAAATCAAACCTCTGATCATCGAAGACCAGATGATCGAAGTTGTGAAATATCGAACATTAAAAAGAAAAAAACTAACAGCTGAAAACTTCTTCTTTCACATTTCTGTAGGGTGCAAACCACCCTGCACCACCCACACCCCCTGCTACTTAAATATATCAACTTTGAGATCGCACTTCCGCACTCTACAGTGATCTCCATTCACAATATTCAAGATTTCATAACTTCAATCTGGTTTCACTCATTAGCGGTTCGATGTAATGAAATTTCGATCCTTTCCAGTAGAGTCATATATATATATATATATATATATATATATATATATATATATAAAATCACACACACACACACACACACATATATATATATATATATAATTTCACAGTAGCCGGTTTTTAAGCCTTCTTTAGCATCTGATGCATGTTCTCAAAAAAAAAAAAAAAGTTGCCTAAAAGGTATCGAAAGTCTATCATCAAGGCAGTCAACTGAAATGCTTCCAGACTGGGGTGTATCAAACAACTCCTGTCATGTATGAACAAATCAAGTCCGAGTAAGTCTGTGGTAATTGCCATTTGCCAATTTCAAAGGGAGAACCACTGCTGCCTGGGCCAAAAAGGAGTCGCCACCATTTTTAGACACTATTTTTGGATCTTTAGAAGGACCCTGAGTGTCAATGGAAAGGGTGGAAAAGTAAAGAAGAACATTCCTACGTATAGGAATGGGAAAACATCTATCTCCCAAGCTTGTTTGTAAGTAATCCTGTAGCAGAATTCCTTTAATTGACTGTTTTAAAATAAAGGAAACAATCTATTTGAGTTGTTCCCCGCAGTTGGATCAATTCTTGAAAAGATCCCTGGGTTTAGTTTCTATAGATGAATGTCTGTCCTTGTCCTGCTCAGCTTGTCTGCTATAATGTTTTGCTCTGAGATATGAAGAGTTGAAATGAGCCAACTTGTCACCTTCCAGGCAATCACAGCAAGTCTGCAACTGGGATAACATCTGGTATCCCCCAACATTTGTTTATAGACTGCATCACTGTGGAATTGGATGTGATAACTTGCAGATGTCCACGAAACCAAAGATTTTTTAAGACTTTTAGAGCATTGATTACTGCTAACTTCTCTTTGATGTTTATGTGCTTTTGACTGTCCCACAGACCTCGCGCTTTTACTCCTTTTGAAACAGCCTCTCCAAGCAGTTTGAAGCATCTGTTCTTATAAACTGAACAGGAAGTTGATGGGTGAATAGAAGGTTTGGGCTGAGAGAGGACTGTTACACCCACAAAAGTAACTCCCTTCTCACAAACCCTAATTCTAAACGCTGAAAAGATAAAGGGTGTTGGTGCGGTTTCAGGACTGATCTGATGTATGGATTAATTTTTCTCATATGAAGTCTGGCTACAGTAATCACGACAATCATAAAGGCCAGGAAACCCATCATCCTGAGAAATTTCCTATCAAATGTCATGACTGGTGGGAAATGCTCAGGACAATTTCTTTGTGCAGTACTCCTTTATCCAAAGGCAAAAAAGCCCTTCCAATGGAAGAATCCAGTTCATCTCTCATAAAAAATTATTCTGTGATAGGAATGGGGGTGATTTCTGCAGCTTCCTTGAATCTTCAAACAGAGGAGTTTCCTGACAGATGTCAATCTTGACAACTGGAAAAAAGTCTGCAATGTAAGACAATCATTTGAATATGGAAAGATGTGAATGGCTGGAAGTTTCTTGTAAGCAATTAATGGCATTATACACTTTGTAAATACCCTTGGTGCAGGAGATGGACCAAATTTTAAGACAGAGAACTGATAATGTAAGTCAGATACAAAAAAGTTAAAAAAACTAAACATCTAATTGCTTCTGACAATGTGATGATAAACAACAGTTAATCTAATATTACCAAGAAACAGAAGGGAGGAATGAGACATAACAAAGGTTTGTCGGAATAACATCTTGAACTCTGGAACCTTAACAAAAAAGGTTGAGAAGGATAGGTCTAGGATCGGTCTCCAAATTCCCATTCTTTAGCAATAGAAAGATCCTTAAATAAAACATTTAACCTATCTGATATGAGGTCACTATTTCTATCACACGCTGAGACAACATTTGCTCCCAAACTGGAGGAAATATGGATATACGGCTCATCGCAGGAGGAGGAACTCCTTGAAAATGAGGGAGGGACTCCCACAGCCATCTGTATATCCCTACTGGGTGATTTTCGGAACCCATTTGTCTGAGATAATCTAATGCCAGTGGGGAAGACGCAGACTGCTTAAATTGCTTCTTGAAAACAGGTGCAGAATCAGTAAGATATTTTTATTAAACTTAGAAAAAGTGTGTTGGAAAATCTGGATCAACCTTTAATCGATTTCCATCTTCATAATTTCTTTAAGTACCTCAGCAGCTAAAGGACCAAACAATCTCCTTATCAAGGAGAGCAATTAAAATCTCAGTTTTAACATTCCCTGGTAACTTTATAGAATGTAACCAAGCAAATCTTATGACAACTGACCATGAAGCAGTGGGCCTGAAGATAGCATCAGCAGGATCATAAGAACATAGAGGGAGGGCTGGCATAATGATTAAGGTCTTAACCTCATAGCCATAAAGTACGGAGTTTGATTCTGACCTCTGGTTATTGGTTAGTCTTATAACAACCTGCAGACTGATAGCCCAGTATTTACCTATGACCACTCTTGAGTGTTTGGTTACACGAGAAGCAGATACAATTAGAGAATTCCATTAATTTGTCACCACTGAAAAGGGGAGATTAACATTAACCTTCTCCTATTTTCAAAGAAAGTCAATTAACATTTCAACATGTGAATCTGACAGTTCAAAACTCCAAAAGTTAAAGTAGCAGAAGAATAAACTTTCTTTGCAAATCTATCAAAAGCTTTCCCATCCTTACCAATGGGAATGAGGTAAGCATTAGTAATCTGTTTAGCAGTAGACGTTTTACATAAAGAAATAATTGCAGTGGCTGCTTCAGGATTAGAAAACAGATATTTGTGAGTCTGAGTATGTACAAAATCAGATTTTTTAGGAGCAGAAGGTTGCCTGTCAGGCATGTCGTAAGCTGATTAAGAAAATATCTTTTAAGGCTGATCAAACCAGGAATGTCAGCTGCAGGCCATGTAGTATCACACTGCAACAATTTATAATAATTTTTCTGGGAGATAGGAATTTCATTTTATTCCCACTGGAAGACCTCTTTCATTTTGGCTAAGGTGTCAGAAAAAGGATAGCACTTGCAGAGGGACATCTGAAGAAATACTTCTTCAGCATCAGAATTTCAGTTTGAGCAAAAAATACTGAAGAAAACATTCATAGGTTAATACTAGGTTAACTGCCCTTGTGGGCCATTTTAAGCCTAGCCAATTACCCTCTAAGAATCAAACCCAGGACCTTGTGTCTGTAAGGTAAATACCTTAACCACAATACCAATCCCCCTCCCTTCCCTCCACTTCTGACTGGGATTGGCATTGAAATGTGAAGGAAATACTTTTTTATACTAATAATCAGTGTATGAACAGGATTTAAAACATTAAACGTGGAAATTAATCTTTCACAAACCCCAGCAAATCTTCCCTGTCCATAGATACAAGTACAGGAGAAGTAGCATTCTTTATTTTTTCCTTTCTTTTCCTGAGAGACTCCCTGGAAAAAAGATTGACTCACAGCAGGAGTACTATTCCAAGAATCAGTTATCTCAACCTGGCAATGTGATACGCACTTCACCCACTGCTTTTCTAGAGACCAACAACAGTGGTTCTCCCTTGCTCGAAGAGGACAGCCCTACCGATGCAGAGAATGTGCCTAACCCTTCACAAACTACATCAAAGAGACAGACAGTGATGAGCAGTCTAAGGAACTAAGTTTGGCCACATCAAAGTCATTCATCAGTAGCTGAGGTACTGAAGGAGCCAGCCTGACATCTAAAGACTCTAAGGAAGGTTTCTTTTTCTTGTGGACAGGAGAGGGAAAAAATGAAGAGGCCAGTAATGCTCCACAAAGAAAGAAGCCTTAAAGATGGAAAGCTGAACCTTCTGACAAGAAATAAGGATTTTCGAAGGAAAAACATAAATGACAGTCCCCAAAGGCACAATGTCCTGCCCCTAACATACTAATTTTACATAAATACGTGGAAAAAATACAGTCAAAAAGCATTCACATAATAAAACTCCTCCACAAGACATGACAGTCCATAGATATAAACATCCTAAATTCAGAGAAAACAAGTTCTCCTCAGAAAAATAAAATGGTGGAAGGTTTTCTCCAGCTGGGTACTTACCAATCCAGCCTTGCAGGATTCACTAGCTGTCAGTTCCATGAAGCCCACAGAAGGAATGCACTTTGGCAGCAAGAAAGCTCTAAAGATTTTGGAACTCTTAACTGATGCATCCACTTCCCTCTGCACAAGCCACTTATTTTGTACCCCAAAGCATTTAATTTATATTTTATATTATAGTATTACATAATTTAATTAATTTATTCAATATATTAATATATTATTCTAATTTATATATTTTACATTTAATACATATATATATTATTACATTATTTGATATACATGATTAATTATTGATGAATTTTATATTTTAACATTTACAATTACTATTTTAGTATTTTTAAGACATTTTTTTAAAAACTTTAATATGTAAAATTTATATATATATATACACATATACATTTAATTTAATTTAGTATAATATACATATACATAGATTGAATTTTAATTTTTCCTTGAGCACAGTTGCTTTCTACATAATGAATGCCTGTGAACAAAGTCCATAGGAAAGGTACATCAGAGGTCAAATCAGACCAAGGTTAACAAACCAGGCTCAAACTTGTTAAGCAATGAACTTAAGTTTTGCAGAATACTGAGGGCTTCAAACTTTTATTGCAATCACTTCATTTTGAAAAGTTGCATTATAGTTGGAAGGACTGTGAAGATTCAGTTTTACATATGGAATAATAGAGGGATAAGGTAAATGCATTTACCTTGACAGATTAAAGACAAAAATGATACTCAGTTGGTTACTACATGTTAAGAGGATCTCTGATGGTCTAGGTTGTTTACATGTTTTCCGGCATTTTATTCTATTTTGTATATTCTGAACAATCAGCTGATAGTTTGTACCAGGATCCAACAGCTTTCACTGTAAAGCAGACAAAATTTGGAACTTGTTCCCAAGACCGGTCAGGTGTTTCAAGGCAAGATTAGACTTGTGGTTTGGGGGGAAAGTGTACAATCCTACTCATATTGGCTACAAATGTTTTGATAGCTTTGTCTAAAGCTTTGAGTTTGAGTTACCCATATTGAACTTTGTTGAATCAAGCTGATCCCTCCAAAAGTTATTACTATATGTTGAAAACAATGGGCATAATGCTTTGTTTACAGCTGAGTGTTTTCTGACAATGGCCAGACTATCCATTTATGCTGTATGACAAGCCTCTAAAGAGAGTGAAACATGTCAAGTTTATACCTAATGGAGTTTGGCTTTATTGGCCTAAATACCTAAATAAAGACTTGCAAAAAGTAAAAAGTAAAGGGCATTCAGAAACAATCTAGCTTAAGAGTTATTTGCATATTTCCCATGTGCTTTCTTCAAAGGTTTAAAGTATTACACAGTAAAGTTTCTGGCTTGCCAGTGTCTTTTGGTGTCCTTACCTATTACTGTATGGTGATATTAATCCAAGCCTTGAGTCCACATCCAATAATGCAATTTGGTTAATACTTCAGAAGAGGCTTTGGTTACTATTTATGGCCTAAAACTTCAACATGTTAAAGTCAGTAATGTTCATAATAAGCTGGAACAAATGTAAGCATTAAATGATCATCACCTAGATATCTTTGGCAATGCAGAAATATGGCTGAACCAACATATCACTAAATCTAAGGTTGCTCCTCTAGGAAATACCTTACTTCATAGGTTTACATAAGGTTACTAGGCTAATAGACCTAGAGCCCTTACAAGTTTAGCCATATTTATCCCGAGTTGCTCCAACTGTTGGTGGTTAGGTTAGGGAAGTTTCCAGAGGTAAGGGTCTATGATAGTTAATACCGAATTCTTATGTCCAGGAGGGACATGGGCACCACCCCAGGAGTGAATCTGTGGTCACCCATCCATTGATCTAGGTTGCGTCAGAAGATGGCCAGGGAGGGACTTACTTTCACATGAACTGGAAGCTTGTTTCAGAGAAATGGCAAGCTTTGGGAGATGTATCTCTCTCCAGCATAATCTGTTTATGTCAAAGGCTAGGTTAAAATTCCTGGAGTGAGTGACCCTCATGCAGTTTGATTTACGAATGTGTAGCATTTCCGTCAGAGACTGCCCTGTAAGCCAGGCACAGGTCACCCCTTAGCAACCTGTAGGAGACAGAATACAGTGACAGGATTTTCAGTCTTTCTGCTTAAGACTTGTTTTGTGTGCCCTGTAATTTCTTGGTGAGAAATCTCTGAGGTCTCACTAGTTGTTGTACGTGTCTGGTGAGGTACATGCAGAAGGGAGCACTGTGCTCAATTACTGGTCGGATGAGGACCAAGTATAATGGAATTATAACATCCTTAGATCTAGATGAGATGTCTTTACTTATATGTGCCACACAAAAGGATTTCCTTACTACTGTGGATACATGGTGGTCAAAGTTCAAAGTGCTATCAACCTGACCATCTAGATTACATACCACTGGGTCTACACTTAGGGGGTGCTGTCTATAATGTAATTAGCAGGGATGTCAGCTTTTCCAAAGGGAATAAAAATGCATTTTTTTTGCATTTAGCTTTATTCCGTGGCTTTGACATCAATCATTTGTCTGCTTTAACCCTGTCTGAAGTATGTTAACATTGTTGGGGGACTCAATGATCTCCCAATTTGCAATCATCAGTGAACTTGGTCATCCACAGGTCGTCCAAGTTTGCTTGGACTTCTGAGAAATAAATTCCAAACAGTAAGAGGCCCAGCAGAAAACCCTGTGGTATGCCACTCGTTACTGGTCTTTTTCTAGAGGTGAAATCACTCACTCTGATAGTATGAGCTCTGTCAGTGAGCCAGCTGGCTATCTATCTGGGAATGTAGGGGTAATCTCCCAAACTGGGAGAGTATCTCTATAATACTCACTGGGAGATTGTGTCAAATGCCTTGGCTAGGTCAAGATAGGTGGTATGCACTGTATTTCCCTTCTCTAGGGTTTGGTGACTTTCTCGAAGTCAACCATGTTGAACAGGTATGATCTACCTTTAATGAATCCAAAATGGGTTGGGTCCAGAGTTTGGAGATTATCTGTGTTCTTGTTAATAAGGTCCACAATAACTCTTTCCATGGCCTTGCAGATGGGGATAGTCAAGCTTATGGGCCTATAATTCCCAGGGTCAGTTGATGGTCTCCCTTTGTGCAGACGGATTACTGTTGCTATCCTTCATTTCAATGGAACACAGCTAGTTCGCAAGTTGTGGTTAAACAGGGACCCAAGTGGTTTTGCTAGGTCATGTTTTAAGTTGTTTAAAAGACAACCTGGTTTGCTGTCTGAGGAATTGGTGGCAGGTATACTTTGGGGGATGAGTTGAAGAGACAGATGGGGTGAAGTTTGCTCCGAATCTATCAACTAGCACATTGGCTACTACCTCCAGTTGAGTATGGGTGGTGCCATACACAACCAGTTCAGTGCACAGCTGAGTATTCCTTTTTAGAATTTGGACATCGTTAAACAATGCCTTGCGATCATCCTTAACCAGGGAGGCTACTTTTGCTTTATAATTAGCTTTGGAGGACTTGACAAGATCTCTAATTTGTTTGTTTAAGCTAGAGAAGGACTTCTTCCTCTTGCTGAGCCAGTTTCCTCTTGTTCTTGGACATTAGTTTCTTTCTCTTGTTGTATAGTCTGTTTAATACTAGGGGTCCATCAGGGTGGCTTGTTTTTTCAGCAAGACCTGGTTTTACTCTGGTCAGGTACAGCCAATTCTATACAACTGCTTAAGTGGTTATACAGGGCATTGGTGTACACCTCTGCATAGGAGTCCATGGTATCTGCATTTGAGGGGGCTTTGAAACCTTTTATACCATCACCAAGTAGGAGGTGATTTGTCTGAAAAATTCTTGAGCGTTTTTGAGCTTGATGGGGTATCTGGTCTTATAATTACATTAAGCGAGACTGATGTATGATCTGATCTTACAAGGCAGGATATTACATGGGGGGATGAGCTATGATCTACCATGTTATTAAGTACTGTGTCCAGGACATTTGAGCCTCTTCTGGCTGTGCTGACTAGCTGTCCCACAGCACTTGCATTGACAAAGTCCACAAACCTATAAGCCAGCATGTTTGTGGACGTGTATGTTTCCCAACTGATGGTAGTATAATTAAAATCAACCATTAGTAAGAGGTTGGACTGTATGGCAAGTGACTCCCGTAAGTCCAGTTATGCAGTATGCTTTTCCTGTTTCATGGTGAGGGAACTACAGATAGCTATGATGTGGCAGGAGGTTTTGCCTATAGTTAATTACACATGGAGTAGCTCAACAGTCATAATATTTGACCAGTCCCGGGGTATACTTATCCTTAAGAAAATTGGATACACCTCCTCCTTTGGTTCTTTCACATTCAGTTTATGGTCTGAATGCATGGAAGGCATTGCAGCCCTGCAAGGCTTGGGTGTTTTCCGCACTTTTGAACCATGTCTCTGTCACTAGAGACATCAGCATATTCCAAAGTAAGGAGTTCGTCCAAGGAGTGCAGTTTCTTGTTTAGACTCCTAGTATTAAGCAGCAGTACCATGAGTTTGTCGAGAGAGGATTTTTTTATGCTGGGAGGTTGGTTATTTTGACATTGCCTAAAAAGGGTGCAATAGGGTTGACCAGTGCATTTGCCAGTATTCCGAAAGCCTAGAGACAGAAGCAGACTATCTATAGCAAGGCCCATGTCTTCCCAGGCTGACAGATACTGGATCCCCTTGGAATGACACCAAAAGCTAAGTCAATCATTTTTGTTTGCATTGTGACATCATCCTTGGAGAAGGTAGAATGCTGCTTAAGGCTACGCTAATAACTGCCTGTGACACATAATCTGAGAGCTCAGTCATGTCTCCCTTCGTACAGTTTAGTGAGGTACGTCTCAAGTCATTTACTCTCACATGGACTATGATGGAGTCACACCGGTACTTGTGGTTGAGTGACTTGAGTGCTTAAGTGACTTGACGGATCATGGCACCTGACAGACAGCTAATCGTAACCCACTCCTTCTCTAGCCTGGTGAGGAGAACATCCATATGTCTCACAATGGAGTCACCTATGATCAATACATTAGGTTTTGTGGTGTTATGTCAAATGATTCTATTTGCTGTGACATTGGTGTGTGTGTTATGATGTGTTGTGGTTGTGTGTTGCATTGTTGTGTGTGTAAGTGGTTTCCGTTTGGTTGGCCTCTGAACTTTTGGTAAGTTATCAATGAGTACCTCCGCATATGTGGATTTGTGTGCTGTGTCTTTATTTAGTGTGGCAAGTGTGTGTGCTGAAAACTTGTTTGGCATTTGATTTGCCCTTATGTGAGAGTCTTGCCTCCACAATTTCATAGTGTAACTACATCTTTCACATAAAGTCTTTGTTTCAAGAGTAGGTGGTTGTCAGTATACAGGAGAGAATTGCTACACTGCCTCAGGATGCCCATGTTTATCAGGCTGGCCAGAGAGATGATGGGAAACTGCCTGTCCATAACAGCAGGCTCTTAACTGTATGTTTTATTAGGGAAGGGAATGGGTTCATTTGAGAGGACTGTGCTGGTAGCTCCCAGACTACAGAGGGACATATACTTTTTGTAGGCTAAGTTTGATTAGTAAAGCATCGCTGCTTAGTGTTCAACTGAGTTGCTCCTACAGCAACAGAAAAGCTTGGAAAGGTTTCACTAACTTCTGTTTAGGGAAACACTGTGCTTCTAGGCTTTTGCATCTATAGAGGGCCAATGTTAACTGCCACTGTGTGAAGAGCAGCACTGCACAAATGCGAGGCTTAAATACAAGCAAAGAGAAACAAGTTTTAAGCTGACTACCAATCAGAAAATTACACAGTAAACCTTACACCAACAAACCCCAACTCAAATGGGTTAGATCAGCACACTTTTGCCACAAGGGTGCAGTAAAACACTTTCTAAATATAAAATAGTTGGTTTGAAGACTGACTGTAACAAGACCACACAAACTACCTACAACTAACAGCTACAATGCAAAACAGTAAAATTAACTACTTAAAGCACCAGCGGACAGTACAGTTTTTTTAAACTGCTAAGGTACAGAGAAGTGCAAAAAATACTTAAGAGCCCTTTTGTGTGCTTCCCAGCTCAGATAGACCAGGTAAACACTTACTGTACCTAGATGAATAACCCCTGTCCTCCTAATGTAAAAGCACAGTGAAGGAGTGTCCAGGGGGAAATGCTACCATAAACAAACCTAAAAGATACTAAGTGCTACCACAAACAAACTTAAAGATACAGCAGTATACTTTAAATAGCTTATGAAAGTGTGATTATTCAATAGAAGTACTTTGCTTTGTATAGATGAGCCAAGAGCCACTCAATTGTACAGAATTTATAAAGGCATTAAAAACAAGATAAGCTGGTTAATAAGCACTTCCAGCCAAGAAAACTATATGCGGAAATTCCAAGTGTTTCCCCAACCTCAACAGCCCAGGCTTCCTCCCAATGCACTAATTGATGTAAAAACAAGTACTTAATAGAATGTAAAAATACACTACTTTATCCAACAGCTAACTAGATAATGAATTCAGAGCAAGTAAATCAGTAGAAGAGGCAATGAGAGGCAAAATGTACTTTTTCAATAAAAGCACAAGAAAAGAAAAATAGATAATTCAAAATATCAACAACAGTGTAGAAAGAGAGGAGCTTATTAAGCCCAATTTACAGTAGGGGTGGACAACTTAAAATCACCATGTTTAAAAATCAGATCAACAGTGGGTGAAAAAAATAATAGGCAATCGCCAGCATTGTTTTAGTTTCTGCAGGCATGAAATCTTTTCAGAAAAAAGACAGACACTGAAATTCACCATATATTTATGTACCACTCAAGAAATAATTTAACCAATGAAAAAAACATGTGAAATGTGCAGCCAAGGCAATTTAAGTGTCCATTTCTCGCAAAGAACAAAAACACCACGCCAAACAGATTTCTTAAAACAGAAAACAAAATGGAGCAGGTAAAACAGAAAGCAGCTCTATTAGTCACAGACAAAAAATATATAGGTTTACTTTCCACACCCAGTACTGCTTAGTTTATACAAGCTTAAAATCTTTTCAAAGACCTTACTCGAACATTACAGGACACACAAACATGTAGGAGGGTCATATTTTGTTGAAGGTTTTAAATGAAAAAATATGTGATCTAGCAGCCTAATTTTATTACTAGGATTTTCCTGTTCTTTAATCAGCTGGCCAACTAACCCTCTATAGTTGCGTTCCACAGAAGACCTGCTACAGGTCTAGGAGTCATATTTTCCTTAGAATAACATTACATATCTTTGAATGCTGGAATGCAGAAGTATGAAACAACTGCTGGCAAAGCTGCAGAATAGGAAGTGTAACTGATGACTTATGCATAGGCCTGATATGTCTCTTAATATGTCTAACTAATATGTCTCTCTCGCACTAATCCAAGTTTCATTCTGTGCTTTTGTACAGGGGGTCAATTTTGAAAGTATTTGAAAGTTTTGCAATTGGCTTTTACTGTGCAGCAGAAAAAAAATTATATTTGAGTAGTTCAGTTAATAAGGTGGACTGCTGCTGTTTGTACGTGTAATGGCACATATCTAATAGCTATATGAGAACAAAAAGCCTGTCCCTGTTATGTGTTGCTCCCAGTTCATGCCTTTGTTTTCCCATATACTGCTCATGAAGATTATGCATTTCCCTCTCAAACAAATGAGATGTTATCATTTATTTCTGTTAAAAGTCCTCACATGTGACAGCATGACAGCTAGTGATGAGAACAATCTCAACTATTGAAGAAAAAAAGTACTTCCAAGAGGAAAATGTTTATCATTTTCAGTAGTGTGTGTCTTCTTTCGGCTTTTCCCGGTTAGGGGTCGCCACAGCGGAACTCCGGTCCGCTAATGCTTGGCAGTAGATATTCACGAATGCCAAGGTGCCAGCTCGATGTTCAATCTTCAACGAAGGCACACCCATTTGCACATGCCTTTCGAATGCCCACCCAACCACGGGGAGGACATGCAGACTCCACACAGAAGGCACTCCCCGTACTCCAACCGAGAATCGAATGGGAGAACCTCTTGCTGTGAGTCAACAACGCTACCACTGCACCACCGTGGCTGTAAAAGGGTATCCAATTATACTGGCTGAAATTAATATTAATACAAATGGTAATGTTGACCAAACAGACAGGCTTTCATGAGTAGCCAGAGTTATCACCAAATAAATATATGCAAATACTCTCAAAACTTAAATATTTTCTAAAAAGGACCAGCCACAATGACAAGTTTAAATATATTTAATAATAAATAAAAGAAAAAGAAAATGCTAAATATCTATTTTACAGTGAACACCAGAGTTTGTCACAAGGAATATTAAAAATAACACAGGTGAAAAGTTTCACACAGTTACAGAAAAACAATATTTAGCTAGGCTCACTGTCTATTCCTGACTGACTAAAAGAGTTACTGTGCCTACTTACTGAATAGAGCAAGGCAAGATGGGTAAGTGGTTCTTGTTGTGAGATTCAATACAGAATGCTGCTGAGACTTCAGTCTCCTCTAATATTAAAACATTATTTCTGTACAGAGTGACATCACATACATCTGGTCATCTGACTTTGTTTCCCACACTATTCCCCATCACTAGAAGCTATCATGGTTTAGCACCTATGTGCTTACAATACACACAGCTAGAGCTTTGCTCAAATGTGGTGCAACTGCTGGAAGTCAAAAAAACATAAAACCATTTCACTGTTCCTACAGGAGCTACCAACTATTCTCTAGCCCAGACATTGTGTCTCTTGACTCCATTCAAAACTGTGGGATAACATCTTTATTGCTTAACCATAAAGTAATTTAATTTCAGATATATTTTGCAAAGTCAGGTGGATTAAGATTAACCACTTCACATCCAGTATATGCTGTTACAATATATAAATTTAAACAATTACAATAATGCACGTACAGTGGACATAAAAAGTTTACACACCCCTGTTAAAATGCACAGTTTCTGTGATATAAAAAAAATGAGACCGCAATAAAAAAATTCAACACTTTTCCCACCTTTAATGTGACCTATAACCTGTACAATTCAATTAAAAACAAACAAATCTGTTAGGGGAAAAAATATAAAAACTAAAAAATGTACAATACACTGGTTGCATAAGTGTGCACACCCTTAAACTAATACTTTGTTGTGTGTGCACACCCTTAAACTAATACTTTGTTGAAGCACCAATAAAGTAGCTAAATCGCAGGCCTGTGTTCACAGTATCTTTTCTGTAGTCCAAGATGAACTGACAGTTGCCTCCCCCCATACTTTTCCCTCAGGTGTCAAAACTGCATTGTTCCGAGGGATCCTTGCAGTTTCATGTATAAATGACAGATGCTACTGAAAGGATTTGAAAGTAATTCTGTTTTCCAGTGCCAGCGGTGGAAAGATTTCTACTTTCATTCATTCATTTACTTATATAGACCACTAAAGTACTTCAGATTTCCCTTTCCTAACGTTTTAATAAAAGGGCACGTAGCAAATGCAAGCTGAAGTAGTATCATGGTTGCTGTCAATCTTTACATTTCTCTTATTGACCAGAAAATGCTCATGACCTCCACTTGTGTAGAGTGACACAAAGTCAGTGGAAGACGTCTCCCCCAAGGATCTATACACCAGAAATACATCCTCCTCTGGAAGGATGTCACAAGAAAGCATAAAAGACCTTCTAATAAACAGCATCAGTGCATCAAGTTGCTAGGGTTGCCACCTGTCTCACTTCCTGATTTGGGCAGTTTTGTCATATTGTGGTGGGAGGGCATGAAAATGGTAAATGTGTTGATATTTTACAGAAATTAGAAGAAAAAATGTTTTCTGACTTCTCTAAATATCAGACATCTTTGATACTACATTTACATCTTAAAATGTATAGAAGTATAAACAACCATTTAAAGCTTAAACATTAGCTTTTTAATACTCTGATGTTGCTTATGTAAATGTGTCAAAAAGAGGTGACAACTGTCTTTGAACAGTTGAATGATCTAATCGCTCTGTTATTCTATAAAAGACAGGCTACATTGGAAGAAGCTGTGAATCGCTGCAAATTCTTTTCCTCATGCAATAAAGACAGTGGAAACAGTTTCACACCACTTTGTCTTTTTTTTTTTTTTTTTTTACATCAGTTGCTGAGCTCCTGAGATCAGCAGGACTAATTACCTGTATAAGATTGTCAGCAGTACCTGACTAGAGTCCTCTGTGTCTGTGGTTGTCATGCAGGCCTAGACAAACTCATCTGCAAATTATGTGAGAAGTTAAGCTTAAAAAAGTGGGTGGTGCTTCCCTTCCTTTGATTCCAAGGCAAGGAAATTAAAATTTTATAAAGTACAAACATGTTTCTGGCACACAATACTAGAACTATACCGTAGGAAGAAAAGCAACATAAGACTTGAGATAAATTGTAGGAGAAGGCAGAGATTTCCTTTAAAGATAGAGTGAAAAGGTCAGAAGTCAAAATAAAAATACAAAACCAAGAGAAAAATGCTCATATATACAGAGGCCTTCAGGAAATATGTCAGAAGATTGAAAGATAAGACCACAGCCAGAACTGGGTATGGGAGGGAACAAGACATCAAAATCTATGCATTACACAGACATTAATTAGGACAGGTGAAAATAAAGATGGGACACACATCAGACACACTGTTATAGTAATGCATACTTCTATTTGTTAGAAAATTCAAGACCTTTCGGGTTAAGCAACATGAAGAGCCCAAGGTGATACCAACAACATGGGGTCAAAGAAGAATTATTTTCAAGTTGAGAGAGAAAACATGAAGCAGTATTGAAGAATCTCCAGAAAACAGATTTTAGTAAAAACAGGTGATTCACTGTCAGTTTAACCTACAACAACAAAACCTAAGCCAAATGCCCAGGTGAAGTAAGGATTTGTGCTGATGACAGATGACTTACGAGTCTTACAAATGGAGAGATACCTGGTACCTGTAGTGGACTGTATCGTGAGATTAACAGTGCAAAAGTGCTCAGAAAATTTGACCTCATGCCTTGCTACCACAAATGGAACTCCACCGAGGCAGTAGGAACAATACAAATGACATCTCTACATAGAAAGGCTTCTCGTTCGGTTTAATTTCTCCAAGTCTTTTGGGTTTCGCATATAATGACAGGAATGGAACCAACTCCTAAGTCAGGAAACAACTGCAGTTCATGAAATTAGTATTGTTTCAGTCTTGATGTTAACCAAGAGTGCTCTTCTCAACACAGACATGCCCAGAACTGCCTCCTCCTGTAATTCGTATGGGTTACACACACTGGTAGCATATCTGAGTATGACTGTAAATTCTTTGTTATTAGAGCCATTACTCCTACTACTATTGGAAATGTCTGGCTATCTGTCTTCCACGCTGCTGCCATTTCCACCTACAAATCCTGATATTTTGACTTTGTGCCTCTCTCTACGTAAAACACTAACCACAGGGTTTATCACTTTTAATCATCAATGCTATTTTGGTCTTTTTTCATGAACTACTATATCTAGTTTTCTTGTCTCTTTTTTAACTGTTAGCAATAGATGATCCCTTGTGATATACACTTCATCATTCTCTATAATATTTTGTGGGTCATGTTTCTAATGCTTCTTAGCTATGTCTACATTGTAGTGTTTGCACAATCCCCAGTGCAACAGTCTTGCCATATTACTGTGCCTTTCAGTATATGCACCCTCTGCCACGAGTGTATTCCACCCAACAAGATACTTGCCTGTTTACAGTTTTTTTTTTTTTTTTGGTTACAGAACCTGCATTTTGTCTGTTTCTTCCACTTCTTCAATGACGTTTGTAAACCAATGTGTATGTAAGTCCACTATCCTGGACAGCCATTATTAACATTTCATCTTTTGGTTTCATTTCACCTCTCCATGACTATTTCTGTGTCAAATGTTGGTCAACATGAGGTTGTTTCAGATCTCCATACCTCCCCACTATAGTTATGGATTTTCCGCAGTTCTTTCCTTCTCATCTGATCATTCTCTTTATGTTCTTTCTTTTGTTTTTGGCACATTCAGTTGTAATCAATGAGATGTAAAAGATGGATACTGAAGGTCATCTCTGCTCTTGATATCTTTCAGCATGTGATCAAAATAAATAAGAGGCAAGAATGCAAAGCTCTTCAATGGAGACCTTATAACATATGGCAAAATTTGAATAAAACATGATGAGACTTGTAGAACGGTGTCAGACTGGTTAAGAGAGAAAGGCCTTACACCAAATAAGAACAGCAATTCTGACAGTGTGTTAAGGGCTAAGGATTTATAAAAATTTTCAGTGAATGGCATATTACTAAACCCCAACAAGGTGAAAGCAATACATAACTGCAAACCCCCCAGTGAATGAACTAGAGTCAGAAGTGCTTGAAATATAGTTAATTACAGTTCCAGGCTTATAAAAGACTTCAATCACTTAGAAAGTTAATGGGGAAAAATGTTCTGTTTATTTGGACAAAATGGCAATAAGCATGAGAAAAGATGAACTGAGACACAACAGAGTCATATTTTAATGAAACCTGTCCCTATATTATCAGACACGGACGCTGATCTACTCAACTTTCTGTACTACAAAATGGACATCAATGAGTTAGAGGATTTGGAAGCAGGTGCCTATCTGATGTTGTAAAGACATACAGACAAAAAAATGAAGGTCTACGACTGGTCTGAGCATGAGGGTGCCACCATATGAAACATTTTTTGGAAAAAACTTTATATTACTCACAGACCACAAAAATGTTAAACAATATTTAACAAATACAAATAAAAGTCTACTCTCAGAAGGTAGACAGAAGATATTTGTAGACTTCAGTCATACCAATTCAAAATTCAGAAAAGGAATAAAACGGTACTGGAGGCTAAATAACAAGGTTGCACTACACCAACGACAAAAAGAAACTTCAAACTAAAAAATGGACACCACTATAGAAAACTGTAGTATTAACGAGAAAAATCAAGGAGTCAGTTTAGCCCTTTCATTCCTTTACTTCCAGAACATCATCAGAAATAAAAAGTTAATTTCCAATCACACTTAAATACTCAATTGTTGATGACATCACACTTTGATTAAAATTAACAAACACCATTCTTAAAGTGTCCTCACTTCACTACCCAGCATCACATTATAATTAATCAGTCAGGAAATGATTCATTAATATGTCAAACTATATAAAAAAAATTGTAAAACATATCAAATATATTTATATTTTAATAAACTTTTTATAGAAATGGTTTCACTTAACCCAGGGTGAACATCTGCTCTTAAGAAAATTTGCCATTTGAGTTCCAACATTTCCAAAACGTTATTAAATTGATTTACCAAATTATCTACTTGAACTTTCTGCAAGACAAAAATAAAACTTGTGAAAACAATCACAGTTTAATCTGTGTCTTGCTAAAGCATTATTAGGATCTTTGTTTTTAATGACCCTAAGGTGTTCATCCATACGACATCCTAGGGCTCCAGTAGTTTTACCTACATAGAAATTATAACAGGATCCACAAATGGCTAAATACACTAAACCTATACTCTTACAGTCATATCTACCTCTAGGCTCAAACCTACAGTTACTATGTTTGAACAAAAATGTACTCTCAGGATAAATAAACCTACAACCTCCACAGGGAGAAGTACCCAGTGGTTTATTACCTTAAACTGTAAACCATCCCTTGCTGTATTCTAATAAAATTTTCAAATCTGAAGTCTTTTTATAGATAAAAGTGGGCTTAACACCCTACTATATCACTTAAGTCCTTATTTCCTAAAATCACTTTCCAATTATTTTCAATAATTCTTTTCAGCTCTTCTCCTTCTATACTCATTTGAATGGGGAAAGCTAATTTTTTTTATCATCACAACCATTTAATTTGTCCTTTTTATCTTTAGGGAGAAAGCCAGAAAAAAGAATGGGTGGATACTTTTCCACCCTTTTTGAAATGACTTCAGCAACTATTTTTCTGACTCTATCTATGTGATAGTCTGTCAGAAAACACATCAATTAAACTCTCTGCTTCTTTCAAAAAAACTTCATCACTGCTAATAATGCGACTCAATCTAATTATTTTTTCTTCTAAAGATGTTAAATTTCATAAAAGTTGGATGTGAACTTGTGAAATGTACATAATTATTACTAAAATACTTTATTTCTGTAAATATTACTAGAAAACAACTTCTTAGAAAAATAAGTGAGTTCAATGTCCAAAAAATTAATTGTGGTACCAATACTACTGATCTTAAATTGTAACCACCTTAGACTACTATTCATTTAACAAAAATCTTAGACTCATCTTTACTTCCCTTCCAAATAAAAAATAAATCATCACTATATTTACAATAAAAAGACACAAATTTGAATAAGGAACAATTAGATAAATAGCAAGTCTCCCACCAGCACATCACAAGGTATGCAAAAGTGGGGGCTACAGATACCCCCATAGCTTCACCTGAGATTTGCTGGCAAATCTTAGACTCTGATTCAAAAAAAATGATTACTGAGAACTAAATCTAGCAAAACAAAGATTGTTCTAAAATCTAACATGAGACCGTGAGTAAATTTATTTAGAAATAATTCAACAAATTCAATCCTTTCATCTTGATCAACTGAAGTATACAAAGTCTTAACATCTACTGTGCATAGCAAGGCTTCATCACCTTCAAATTTATCCACAACGAAGTAGACTCTTTAGGTGCACAGTAAAGTTCAAGACAGTAGGACCATTCACGAATGTCTTACTTCCACACAAACAAAATAATAAAATCCAAAACATGAAGCACTTTAACGCTAAGAACATATGTTTTCATTTGTAACACTTCTTCAGATGTGGGTTGTTTGCAATAATTAAATCCTACTAACAGAACAGCAATGAACCATTGACGTGTTAATTGATTTTTAAAGAGATCATGATACCAAAAACTATGGTATGGCAATGTATTACGTATGCATATGAACATGAATAAATCTAAATAGAAAACATTACAGCTTTCATTAAAACAGACTTGTTTAATATTAAAATCCTTATAAACAATGCATAAAACCATAATAAAAAATATTCATGAAGACATTATTAAAGACATTGCTTGTGAACATTTCATTATAAAGCAGCTTTCGCTCATTCAAATGTGTATGATGTCATCTAGTGACAATTTAACTTCATTACACCCTATTAAAACAACTCTATTTGAAATATATGTAAAATATTTATGGGACTTTTCTTTTATGTTAAATAATACATAAAAAAACATGAAAAAATTTTGAACAAGTAAGAACTGAATAAAATTGATATAAACTGAGTTCCTAAAATCCCATGAATGAAAGTTGATACCTTACAGTCAAATATTAAGATATTAAGATAACTTAAACAAGTTGTTTACTTGATGTCGATGGAATAAGAAGAATAAAGTATGGACAGAGATGGGATAAAATATTAAACCTATATTTGAGCCTTAAAATTAAGATACTATAGATGCAGCTATTCAGCCCAAAAGACATTGCAGCTAATCAGCCAAATAAGCATTGCAGCTATTCAGCCCAGCAATAATGAGTTAGAAATTCAATTTAAACGAACAAAAACTACAGCTTACTGAATGGTGTAAATTATAAAACCAAGCAGCACTACACACACGACAAAAAGAAACTTCAAACTAAAAAGTGAACACCACTATAGAAAGCTGTAGTATTAACGAGAAAAGACAAGGAATCAGTTCAGCCCTTTCGTTCCTTTACTTCCAGAACTTCATCAGAAATACAAAGTTAATTCCCAATCACACTTAAATACTCAATTGTTGATGACATCACACTTTGATTAAAATTAACAAACACCACTCAAAGTGTCCTCACTTCACTATCCAGTAAAAAATATTACATTATAATTAATCAGTCAGGAAATGATTCATCAATATTCCAAACTATATAAAAAACTGTAAAACATATCAAATATTTTTATATTTTAATAAACTTGTTATAGAAATGGTTTCATTTAATCCAGGGTGAACATCTGCTCTTATTTAATTCAAAAAAGTAGTTATCACATAACACTTCACTCTCCATAACTCCCTTCTGCTTGCTTCTATGTTCTGAGTCACTTCTGTTCTCCACAGCCTCCCTAACTCTTCCTCCAGCTCCATCTGCTCATGACAAACTTGCAGCTACTCTCCTGCATGATGCAAAAGCAAAAAGAATAGGAGGAAGCTCTCCGATACACTAGTCAAAGTTTCCCTAGAAGTATAAGTACCACTCTACCTTGAAAAGAGGCTACTAGCCTAATAGGACTAACTTAGTCAACAAAGGATAAATAAAATTTAAAAAAAAGGTGTTACATACCTGTGACTTTTAACTGGGTCATAGTACACTTTGACTAGTCCATTTCCTGTACCAACCATAATCTGGTTCAATTTAGGATGCCACAGACAACGTACAATGCTCTGCACCAAAACAAAAGTAAATAACTAAATTAGACAGAAGTCACACAGCTAATTAAAGTTCATACTTAAGATCACATGATTACATTTTGAAAAACGCTACACTGCTGTATTATTGGTGCACTACGCATGCAAATAACTGCTCTGCAGGTGAAGCTCCAAACTTAAACATGCCAATCCGTTTGATCAACTTGGACATTTGAAATGCAAAATTTAACACAATACATTAATTTATGTATCCATTAACATACAGTCAGTCCTGATGCTCTACCTATGAGGATTCTTCTGAAAGTACACCATAACAGTATACGTTCAAATAAGATCACTGTTGTAGTACAATCTGTACCATATGGAAAACAGCCACAGGTGACACATCTGCTTGAATGGATAGAATCTCTGAGCTCTGTAGATTTTGTGACACAGTCCAGCCCAGCTCATCCACAGCTCTGGAATGGGCAGCTACACCTCAGCTAGAAAGTGCAGTGAGCTCACACCACCTTCTGATTTTATTTTTTGGCCAGAGAAGAAGAAAAGTGGACATTGCACAGTGGATGTAACAGTCCTCTGTTCACTTTTTCTTTTTGTTGTAAAAAGAAAAAAATGTACATAAGTGAGAGAGGCATATATTATATGTATGTACATGTATGGATACACATACATATACATATATATATTATACACATACATACATACATACATATACATGTATGTATTCACCTTCAAATAACTGAAGTACTAAAAGTTCGAAATGAAGAGATAAAATGCAAAAACACAATCACTACACACATCTTGGACACACAGCACATAATACATACGCAAACACACATCCCCAACTTAAACACTCCTCATATCCGGCCTTAGGCATAGGTGGCTGCCTAGGGTGCAGCTCTAGCAGGGGCGCTTTTCCAGTAAACTGGATAGTGTAAACAGACCAAGATGGGGCCACCAGGTGGTGTGTGGGGGGGGGGACACTATGGAGCCCTTTTGCCTAGGGCACCACCTGACCTAAGGCTGACCATGCCTCTCCTCGAGCCCTGACACAAAAACACTAACATACTCATTCTGATAAACTATTCACTTAACCTAAACAACCTGCAGTCACACACAGACACTCCATGCCCCCAATCTCCACAGCTACACTTGTCTCTGAAATCCTGTACATTTGACAAAATATGCATTCAACCTTATGAGCACAGAAACCAAACATTAAACTAAATGAGTGATCGGTCTTATGCCACTGTGTGTGTGTGTGTGTGCGTATGTACACACACACACACACACACACACACACGTACGCACGCATACATAGTGGCATACATGTATACACACACGTATGAATGTATTTGTGTGTGTGTGTATATACATATATATATATATATATATATATATATATATACACACACACATATATATATATATATATATATATATATATATATATATATATATATATATATACATATATAGAAGTGTGTGTGTCCATTTGCATGTGTAAGATATAACAATTACAACATACTGGAAGTATTTTTCTCACTTTAATAACAGTACTGTTTTCCGGTTCATTTATTTCATAAACTTGCTGTGACATCTCAGGCCAAGTTGCCTTGCAATCCATACAAGCAGCCCGTAAAAGTTTCCTGGTACTCCTCGAAGTAAGTACACAACACTTCCAGAGATTCTTATAATACTTACAAAGCCTTTGGTGGGGATTTACCAAAAGTCTACACTTTTGGCCTCGCAACACCTCTCAATGTGAGGTAATCATCTCTGATCACAGTAGCTACAAGCCCTACTTTTAACAA
This sequence comes from Protopterus annectens, assembly GCF_019279795.1. Taxonomy (NCBI): domain Eukaryota; kingdom Metazoa; phylum Chordata; order Ceratodontiformes; family Protopteridae; genus Protopterus; species Protopterus annectens. The sequence goes on from NC_056725.1 coordinate 1,861,901,520, forward strand.
TGGCTTTTTCAGGATTTATATTTAACTGGGTTATCACAGAAGGCATTAATATAATATATTGATTATACATACTTCCATTAACTTCCTCCCATAATACGCAAAACATATTAATCAATTATTGATGGGAAGCAGCCACTATGTCAAAATGTCACCCCCCAGCTCAGATTCTCTAGCTCATTTTTGACTGGAATAGGTTACAGGACTAGGCCAACCCATCCAAACTTGTGCAGCTATTGTCAGGCCTATGCTTAATGGTGAGATCAAAAGGCCGCAGAGGCAAAACTCACATATACAATTTGGAGTTTATGTCCTGCTACTTGTATAATTACTGCAAGGCTAGTTACCAAACTAGAGCTATATCCCAACAAACAATACTGGAAAGATGTTAGTCCCCACTTAACAATGAGGCATTCTTGTTCTATGTCAGAGTATACTATCTCAGCATTGCATGGCTTCCTATGTCAGAGTATACCATCTCAGCATTACATGGCTTCCTACTAAGGTAACAAACTAGTTGTTCCTATCTACTTCCTGAAACAACACAGCTCCAAACCCTACTTCTAATGCATCAGTATAAACAGTACAGAGTTTAATAAAAGTCAGGGACAATCAAGAGTAATTTTAAACACAGCATAGCTTCCAACTGATTAAATGTTGCATCTGCTTCTATGATCCAACCTGTAGACAGGTACCTTAATTTTTCTAAGATGTGTCAGAGGTCAGGTTATGGCAACAATTTGAGTAATTTCTCTAGTAACCTGTTATTTCAAAAAAAAAAAAAAACAAATCCTGTACTAGGTACAGGCCAGTTTTTGACTGCTTCTATGCTTTTTTCCATTTGGGGTCTATTTATTACTCTCCCAATCCACTTATCCTAAATACTTGGCTTCTGTCATACAAAACTTAATTTATCAGCATTAACAAAGTCCCAAGTCCAGCTCAGCTTGCACTTCAAAGAAATGTGACCAATTCAACCATCTGAAAAATTTACTATTTCATCAAGATAAGCTACTGAGTATATAATCTTAAGCTTTAGAACTCTATATAGCAGCCTTTGAAAAGGGGCAAGACCTTCATCAACTCCAAAGGATAAATCAGGAAAGACATTATGGGTGGAAAATGCTGCCTTCTCTTTAGCTTCAGAGATGACGCAAATCTGTCAGTACCACTTGATTAAACCTAGTCTAATTAAACCTAGTCTGGTCAAAAACAAGAAGTTATGTACTCAACATAACGTTTGATGTATGTAGTCCATCTCGCCTCATATTCTTACCCGTGGGTTCGGAGCCGAACCTCCGCTCCGACTCAGCCATACTCTAGCTCGAAGTCTTCAATTGGCTCGTGGCTAAGAGGTATCCCATGCTGCACTGCTCCCTTTCCACAGATCTTGTTTGCTGCAAGCTCAGGCAATCACACCCCACACACAACACAGAGAGGAAGAATCAGCCCAACAACAAAAGGAGTACTGAAACCAAAACCTCTAAGCCTTCCAGGAGGGGGAAGGTGGGAGGGTAAGTAAGAATGTGAGGCAAGATGGACTACATACATCGAACGTTATGGTGAGTACATAACTTCTTGATGTTAAGTACTCCAATCTCGCCTACATTCTTACCCGTGGGACAGCGTCCCCAGCATCTGAACCTTAGGCGGCTCTGTGAAAAATACTCCTGAGCACTGTGGAACCAAAGGAAGATCTGCCTCTGGATATCAAATCCAATTTTTAGTGACTGATAAAGGTGTGAGGAGATGCCCATGTAGCTGCAGCACAAATATTATCCATAGACATCCTGGCCTGAAATGCTGTAGAGGTAGACATTGATCGTGTAGAATGAGCCTTCACCTTAAAAGGTAATTCCTTACCGCTTGAGGCATAAATGAAGGAAATACAACTAGAGATCCATCTGGATAAGGTTACTTTAGAGACAGGAGACCCAAGTCTATTGTCTGAAAACGAGACAAATAGCTGATCTGATTTCCTAAGATCCTTCGTTTTATGTAAATAGAAACACAATTGTCTATGAACATCTAGCTGGTGGAATTTGCATTCTGCCTTATTAGAAAATTCTGGGAAAAACACAGGCAGCTCAACAGACTGGTTGAGGCTAATAACCGAAGCAACCTTTGGCATAAAGGAAGGATTTGGTCTGAGGGAAACCCTATCCTTGTGAAATACCAAGTAAGGAGGTCTAACTGACAAAGTCTGGAGCTCAGAGACTCGCCTAGCTGAAGTGATGGCTACCAAAAAGACGGTCTTCCATGACAAACATTTCAAGTCACAAGTAGCTGCAGGCTCAAAGGGAGACAAAGTGAGAAACTGTAGCACAAAATTGAGGTCCCATGGCATTACGGGATCAAAGACTGGGGGCCGAAGCATCATAGTGCCCTTTAAAAATGCCTTACAAAGTCTATGCACCATTAGACTGTGTTCATTAGCGACATGAAAGGTGGAGATAGCCTCTATCTGAACTTTAACGGTTGCGGCAGCTGACCCCTGACTGAAAAGCATGGAGAGAAATTCCAAAACTGATGAAATTGGTGCAGTGTAAGGGTCAATCTGCCTTTCATTAGCCCAGATGGAGAATCTTTACCATTTATTGGAATAAATCTTCCTAGTCGAAGGCTTATGGGAAGAAGACAAAATATGAACTACTTCCGGAGAAAAAAGATGAAGCCTGACTAGTAATGGAACTGGAGTAGCCAAGCTCTCAACCGGAGGGTTTGAAGAGAGGGAGGGATGGAACTGCCCTGACATATGAGTCAATAGGTCTAGCTGTGGGTCCAGAATCCAGGGGTCATCCATGAGATAGAGATGGAGAAAAGGGAACCAAATTTGATGAGGCCAGTGTGGAGCAATCAGAATCATTCTGCTTCCCAAGAATTGTGCTTTCTGAATAACCTTCGCTATCAGAGGAACAGGTGGGAAGGCATAAAGTAGACCGGAGGGCCAATCGTGAACTACAGCATCCCTGGGGGTCTCCCCCTGAGGGGGGGATGAGGGTAAAGTAGCTGCTGCATTTGGTATTGAGGGGACTGGCAAATAGATCGCAGCAAGGCTGACCCCCATCTGCGGAAAATCTGCTCCGCAACCTGCTTGTTCAGGGACCACTAGTGAGGCATCAGAATAGCTCTGCTCAACCTGTCTGCAATCACGCTGGACTTCCCCGGAATGTGCGTTGCCACAAGAAAGCACTGGGAAGACAATGCCCACCTGCCACACTCGAATAGCCTCTCTGCAAAGGGGATACGACTTGGTTCCCCCCTGTTCGTTCAGATACCAAACCACCGACATGTTGTCCGAGTGGAATGCAATCGTCCCGAGAGGAAGAAAGTTCTGGAGTGCTTGCAACGCTAATAGCACTGCTCTCATCTCCAAGACATTGATATGCAAATGTATCCCCCATGCTCTTGCCACATGCCTTGGACTGTCCTGCCGAGATAATGCCCCCCCAATATGGGAGGCATCCGTGGTCACCGTGGCAACTGGAGGAGGTGGAGCAAAGAACTTTCCCACATTGAGATTGCTGATCTGAAGTCACCAGCGTAGATCCTGCTTGCACTTATCTGTAATCATAATAAGATGGGAAAGCGGAAGGTGTTGTAGGGACCACTGAGCAAAGAGCAGCCACTGAATGAGCCTCATGTGTAGTCTTGCAAGAGGGATCAGCATAATTGTGACAGCCATTGTTCCTAACAATTTGAGAACCATTTTTGCCTTTACTTTTTCAGTGGAAGCAACGCGTAGACCTGTTGTTGCAAAACCTGAATTCTTTCTTGTGGTAAGAAAGCCCTCATGAGCAAGGTGTCTAACTCGGCGCCTATAAAGGTGACAACGCTGCAAGGGTAACAAGGCAGACTTTTCCCAGTTTAGTGTGATACCCAATCGTTGACACAGCGCAATGCTGGCGTCCCTGCTCTGTAGTAGTAGATGACTGGTGGTGGCAGACAGGAGCCAGTCGTCTAGGTACAGAAACACTTGGAATCCCTGACGTCTCAAGTGAGCCGTCACCACTGCCATACATTTGGTGAACACCCTGGGGGCTGTGGTGAGACCAAAGGGCAGGGCTCAAAACTGAAAATGACTGGCTCCCAGCCGGAAGCGTAAATGACTTCTGGATGCCCTGTCCATCTTTATATGGTAGTAAGCATCCTTGAGGTCGATGGAGCACATCCATACTTCTTTCCCCAACAATGGGAGAATAGACTGTAAATTGGAATTTTTACATGGAGGTTCAAGCGGCTGAGATCTAAGATGGGTCTCAGGTCCCCTGTTCTTTTTGGCACCAAAAAGAATCTTGAGTAAGTCCCTAATCCGAGCTGGTCTGAGGGGACATGCTGGATGGCTCCTTTTGCTAGCAGCTTTTGAACATCTGAAGCTGTGGAATCCCTTTGACTGGGTGGAGCATCTGGGATTCTCTTGGTTGGCGGGGGATGAGAAGAGAAGGGAATATGATATCCTCCAGAAATTATCTTTAATACCCACTCGTCCTGGGTGATGCCTTGCCAGGCTTCTGGGTATAGCAAAATGCGACCCCCGACTGGCTCTGGAGAAGCGCAGTCGGGCCTCCCATCAGGAGTGCTGGTAGGAGGAACCGCGAAAGGAATCGTGGTCCCCCTGGTTACGCGGGCCTCCTCTGCCTCTAGGGCGGCATCTACCCGAGTTACCACCCCCTCCCCTGCCTCTGGAGGGGGAATCACTTTGTGCATCTTGAAAGATCCTCTGTGGCTTTCTGAACCACATTTTCCCACCCTTCTGGCCCTTGGGATAAGGTCTAGAAGGCATGGAAAAATGGACTTCAACGGCAGACAGGGTTTTTCTTTCCTGCTCGCACCTAGGTGAGAGTATCCTTTATCTTGGTTCCAAACAATGATTAACTGTCAAATGAGACATTGATGAACGTAGACTTGAAGGTCTCCGCAAAATTACACAGGCGCATCCAGGAGTGCCTCCTAAGAGAGACTCCTGAACTCGCTGCCCTACTTTCTCAGTCAGCTGCATGTGAGATCAGCCTCATGGAGGAGTTAGGAATGGAATTTAGGGTAGACATCTAGGCAGTGACCTTCTGAGCCACTGCGTCAGAAACGTTACCTTGCAGAGACTCTCCAAGCTCTTTTAGGAGATCTCTTTGGAGCTGTGTAAAATGTGACAAACAGTTCAGTGACCGCAGAGTAAAGGCAGCTGAAGAAAACATATGCTTCCCATACCGGTCCATGGTCCTTGACTCCTTGTTAGGGGGATGGACGGTAGATGAAGTCTCAGCTAGTTCCTTCTTGGTGGCCGCTTCCACCACCATGGCATCTACTGGAATGCCCTTCGTGAGAAATTCCTTGTCAGCGGGGGCAGACAGAAACTTGTTGGGTCTCCTGGGGACTGGTTCCACAGTGTCTTGGGTTTCCTACACCCTTCGACAAACAAGATCCAGGAGTTCATCGAACGGGGGAGAAACCCAAGAGGCAGAGGGTTGAGACCCAAAGGCCTTCAGGAACACAGACTCCTCCTCACAGGGAGATTTGGAGGGCCAGTCACCTCTCTGCTTCAAGATTTCCAGGATATCTGAGGAGGACGACTTGGGGGACCCCTCTGACTCCTCGAGGTTGGTGTCCGAAATGATGGACTCATCCTGGGAGTCGATGTGCTTCCTCTTGCACACACTTTTTCTCGGGGGCTCCTCAGATAAACACTCTGGGGAGACCTCAGAAAGTGGGGGACCACTAATGGAGATATCCTGAGGACTTGGGTTTCCGCTGTCCAAGGACAGAGGGTGATAAGAAACTGATACCAGTGCTGGGGGGGGGGGGTAAAGTGTCGGTGCCATCAGATGCAGCTGAGGACCTGGCCAGCATGCTCTGCATGATGTCGAAAGCTGATCCCCCCCTGCTCCGAAGAACGACCAGCCATGGAAGCCATTGGAGCCGAAGGGATAAGGTCCGAAGCTGAGGCAGGGCCCAAGCTCACCTGTGCCAAAGCACCAAGTGGGAGGCTCGGAGCCGAAGATCGACCTGAGACCTCTCCCTTGGGTCTGACTGAGGAACTATGAGCCCTGGACCCCAAGGACGGAGCCGATGGGATCGGAGCAGAGATGCCAGGATGAGCTACTGGAGCCGACGAAACTGACAACTCTGGCTCTGAAGGCTGAGAAAGGCTCAGAGGAACATACGAGGATGGATGGGTGACAGGCGCCGGGCCGATTGGGCTGGAGCCGAAAACAATTTGGCCAACACCGGTGATTGGAGCAGTCTCTGTACCACTCTATCCACATCATCGTCCGAGAGAGTCCTGAAGGACCTAGAGGATAAGGTCGGAGATCTGGACCTCCCTACAGAAGGAAACTTACGAGAAGGAGAAACCGGTCTAGAAACTGGAGAGCAGCTCCAAACAAGTATCTCCATCACCGGCTCCGAGAAACTGGGAGCCGATGTTGACTTGGTCAATTCACCCACTTCCTTCGGCCCCGAAGCCAATGGAGCCGAGGAAGCTGAAGTAGACTTGGCAACTTTCTCTGGCGGCTCCGATAAAATTGACTAAGCCAGAGAGCATTTTTTTTTTTTTTTTTTTTTTTTTTGATTTAGAGGTCTTGTCTGCTTTAGAGGGAGAGGACTTGGAACTGGAAGCCCTCTCAAAGTCTTCTTCGAAGGAGGGTTTCAGTAATCCATTCAGAATCAGTTTGTTCTTCCTCTCTTGAAGAATGTGTGGGCTAAAGGCGTGACAGAACACACAGGATTCTTGGAGGTGGATAGCCCCCAAGCAATATACACACACACAGAGTGCCTATCAGTAACAGACATTTTATATCCACACTTATCACATTTTTTGAAGCCCGAAGTGTTCTTTTGTAACCTTAGACATATTGGTATGACACTGCACACAATATGAAAAGACAAACCCGACACCAACAGAAAAACACGGGAACTATGCCTCTAAATTAAACAGTCATAGAACAGTAAACACCACAGAGAAGAAAGGACCTCTAACTTAAACGGCCCTGACAAACAAAACAAGGAAGGACTAGGTCCTCTAAGTTAAACGGCCCTAGCCCATAGGGACGGGGCAACACCGGAACAAGCACAAACAGGGAAACTGGGACACAATTAGAAGGGAGGACTAGGTTCTCTAACTGAAATGGGCCTAATCCGTAAAAAGGGAAGAAACGCAAACAGGATAGCAAGACAAAAAGCCAAACAGGCTACACAAACAGTTTTCTTATCAAAAAACAGAGACTAGCTATGAAAATAGCTTTTGGAGCAACAAACTACTAAAAAGTAGAAGAAAGTTATACTTAGCCATGGCCAAGAGCGAGACCATGTCTGAGCTGTACGTGCGGCAAACAAGATCTAGGAAAGGGAGCAATGCAGCATGGGATACCTCTTAGCCACGAGCCAATTGAAGACTTCGAGCTAGAGTATGGCTGAGTCGGAGCCGAGGTTCAGCTCTGAACCCATGGGTAAGAATGTAGGCGAGATTAAACTACATAACATCCCTTGTTAACCTAACATCTCTGAGCTCATCCACTTTAAGCACTGGATAAGGAACAAAGTTAGATATATCACTCAAGTCTTTTGAAATAGTTACAAAATCTTATGGAGCTGAAAACTTAGGAGTCATCACAAATGGATAACTCCATCCACTGAGACGCTGGTGTTTAGAAATATTTTCACACTTGCATAGCTTCAATATGAAGTTGTATTAAATCTGTTCTACCAAGTGGCTCGCAAAATACTCTCTCAGTAAAATTTTTTGCTTGTGGGCCTTTGGCAGTATTTTGTCTATGTTAACAGTGGGAATAGAATTCTCTGATGCCATACTAAAACTACCTATGTCATCCCCAGCTTGACTACATAAGTTCCATCTTCCCTCTATGGTTTTAATGTGTGTGTGACATATGTACTAGTTTCTCTTTCTAGTTTATCCTAAATCATAAGTGACTTTGGTCATTTTCTCTAACACAGCAAAAAGTCCTTTCCATCTTACTAGGAACTTATTTTCAGCAAAGTAACTAATATTAACATTGTGTTCCCATTTTAAACTCTATTTCTCACATTTTTATTATATACACCCTTTGCTGTATGTCTTAGGCTCTTTGCACATGTTCATTAACTATTGGCATAACTTTTTACCTTATCTTACAGGTTTGTAAAATGTGCTATTACATTTAAATGTTTTCTTCCACCAAAGACTCCTTTGCCATGCCTAGCAAGCCACAGGCAAGGGTGTAGCCAGTCATACTCGTTATACTCTACAGAGTACAGATCCATTCAGAATAGCATATACAGACATGTGTGTACACACACACAGACACTCTCGTATCTCCCTACATCATTTACTCCCCACACACAAACACACATACACACACTCTCTCTCTCTCTCACATCTCTCAAAATCACACACACACACTTGAAGTGGTTGCAGTTTAACTGATGACGTAAACTTGGAAGCAAAATGACGGTGTATGAATAGTTTTGCAGTGTTACAAATGGCGGTTAGTTCTGCATTGCTAGTAGTTAACAGTGGGTGAGTCGTATCTTCTGAATGGGATTTTGTGGGTTTCTATGGGTTAGTGTTGCGAGTAGGGTGACCCATGCTGGTGCTGTGTAATCAGGGGTCTGAGGTATACATGGCTGCGTCTGCAGGTCTGACTCTGAAGAAAATTTCTGGTCTTTGGAAGATATTATGTCCCATGAGAAACTGCCGTGCCATTTGGAGATGGCATTGCCTTGGCTTGAATTTCTTCACAAGAGTGGCAAAACTGACAGTATTCCTGAGGTAAGACACTAATAGTCACTGGAAGAGTTGTGTTGAGCGTCTTTTCCTAATTTGTGGATAGGGCTTTGGAGATTCTGAAATGGATTAAGCAGGTAATTTGAAAATGAACGAGTGCTACAGCTGAAGATAAAGTTTTCAATTTGTGTATCTGGTTGTAGTAAATTGTTTGTGTCTTTCGGCTTTTCCCGGTTAGGGGTCGCCACAGCGGAACTCTGGTCCGCTAATGTCTGGTAGTGGATTTTTACGTACCGGGTTACCAGCCCTGACGCACAACCTTCAACGAAGGCACCCCCCATTCACTTCACATATGCCTCCACACAGAAGACGCTCTAGCTGAGAATCAAACGGGACAACGTCTTACTGTGAGGCGACAACGCTATCGCAGCACCGTGGTTGTAGTAAATATTTAATGAGATTTGCAAGCAAATGGATTTTTGGGCACACTGATTAAACTAACCAGTCTTCTGAAAAAAAGTGAAAGATCTTGTCTGATGGAGTATGAGCAAAGCATCAGATATAACAGCTGTATTTTTTAACCTGCAAACCCCCCCCCCCCCAGCAGCTATTGCTATTAAGTTGTTTTTCAAAGGTGTGTGTAGTAGCATGTTAGAATCCTTTGCAAGATGGCAAAATTTAGCTTTGTGGCAATAAACTGGAGGAGCCATCATCTTCGGCAAGAAGAGAGAGGAAAAGGAAGCCGTGGTGAAAGTTGCACTTGGGTGTTCAGTAGTTAAGCCTGATAACTATTTACTGTGTCAGACTGACTTAAAATTGAATAAGCTGTCTTGCTAGAAAATAGCAGCGCTGTCTTCCAATTATAGCTTTATAGGAAACAATTGCATTTTGGTATTAGTGATTTGGTTAAGATTTTTAACAGGTGAATTTGCCTTCTTCCATTTTCGAGGGCTACACTTCACCCCTCCAACTTAAAAAAAATGTGTACATTTTATGACCCGGAGGTCACATTCCTTTTTACACATGGATGCAGGATGTTTAATTTTCTCCAAGGTTGTGTGATAATGGACAAAGGAATATCCCTTTCCCCCTTAAACTCCTGCTTTCTTTCAAGTTCTGCAATGCATCTTGTTAGATTATTTTCATTTTATGGTTGGTGGTCTGGGCTACATGGATACATTTTCAGACCACAGCTGATACAAGTAAGAAAAGAATTTGAGTATGTTACTGTTCACACACACACACACACACACGTTCACTCACTCACAACAATACAACACCACTTCTAATCAGGGACACTTTTAAAATATTATTCACTTAAGAAAATGACAAAGAGTGAGTGTGAATTAACAGGCATTTTCTAAAATAAAAGAAAACTCTTCTGAGGAAAAAGCGCTGAGCTTCCTGTTGGTGAGGGACATACCCACAAAAACGTGACAGAACCACAGAGGGACCAAGCGGGATGCACTGTACTACGAGTGGCCTTAAAAACACACAGACACACACACACACACACACACACACACACTCTCTCTCTCGCATCTCCATACATCATTTCCTACACACGCAAACATTCACAGTCCCAAAACACAATACAAGGCCGCTTCTAATCAGGGACACTTTTACAATATTATTCACCTGAGAAAAATGACATAATAAGCGAGTGTTTATTAACAGACATTTTCTAAAATAAAAGAAAGCTCCCTCTGTGGTTCTCTCACATTCCTTGCAAAACAGTGGAAAAAATGCCAAGCTTCTTGTTGGTGTTTTTTCCACTGTCTAGCTAACTGCCTTCTTTTATCGAGGATGATGTACCTCACAAGGCATCTACAACAACTGGAAAGGCCACAGAAATACCTCACAAAGAGGATTACCAGCCTCAAACAAATGCCCTACACAGACTGTCTCAAAAAACTCCAGCTTTACTCCATCTCATATCTTCTACTCAGAGGTGATCTCTGCCTAACATACAAAGCTATGTCAATCCCAGAGCTGTTGGACATGCTCCACTTAAAGAAATCCCAATCCCTCCAAGCTACATGCTCTAGGGACCTAAACCTTGTCACTACAATAATCAGAACATGCTGAAGGGATAGATTACTGTCCCAGAGACTTCCCATACTCTGGAATAAGCTACCTATCTATGTCAAACAGAGCTCCTCATTAGCACTCTTCAGGAAAAATCTTGAGGATTGGATGGGAAATAGGAAATTCACCCCAGGGATCACCTCTGTGGCTCTGCCCAACAGGGGCACAGGAAAATAATTTTCTTGGGTGGCGAAAGTCAGGGTACCTTTTTGGCTAGGCTTATACAGGCCCTAGGGCCAACAGCCTAGTACCTACCTATGAACGTATGACCCTATGAACATGACAAAACCACAGAGGGACACATTTTATTTAAAAACTAAAAAGGAATAAATAAAAAAAGATTTTTTTTTTTTAAAATAATACTTTGTATTGAGTCCCTCTAAAAAGAAAAAAATGAGGAAGAGTGAAAACTTTGCAAAAGAAACACGGACAAGTTGATTTCAGAAAAGCAGTTGAAGTTGGTTTTGTTGACTCCTGCTACTTCTTCTGGTACCTCGTTATCGAAATCAGCAAAACCTCCTGCTACTTCTTCTGGTACCTCGTTATCACAATCAGCAAAACCAACCTCGAATGCTTTTCTGAAATCAGCTTGTCTGTGTTTCTTTTGAAAAGTTTTCATTATTCTTCCTTATTTTTAGTTTTCAGAACGACTCAATAAAAAGCATTCTTTTTTTTTTTTTAAATCTTTTTTTTTTTTTTTAATTAATATTTTTATTTGACTGAGCTGCTGAAATGTAACACATTATGTGCTGTGGAAAGACGGGGGGGGGGTAACAGCTTGAGTGATACAACCACTTTTATAAACGCCAGGTGAGTTGGGGGCAACAATAAGCATTTGAGAGTACAAAATGTAATTTGATGACTACACCCCCTGGCCATAGGGATGTCTATCATACAGTAACTCACATGGGGTACATCCTACTGAAATTTGTGGCACTTTCTTTACAGCAAAAAGCAGGTAGGGAAGTAAAATACTCCAGTTCTTACCATCTTGCCCTATGGCATTTCGCATTGCTTTTAGAATTTTATTAACGTACTCTACCCATCCAACTGTTTTACAGTGGTCTCAAATTTCTTATCTGTTTTACTTTGAATCACTGGCAAAGCTGGTTGGATTACCCTGGACATATCTGGGGTTCCCTGGTGTGAGTATTTCTTTGGAAAGCTCTGCCCTGAAGAGAAGTAACACTAGTTCTCTGTCTACTGACTTACCTCTGGCCTTTTGTAAAAGCACTGCTTCAGTAAATTTAGTCTCACAGTCAACAATAATCACTGGTATATACTTGTAGCCATTCACAATATTTATCTATAGACATACAAAATTCAAGGCTATCCACTACAAGGGGTCTTCAATGACAAGGCATAGGTATCAGCAGATGTTTTCACCCAAGGATGTGGTGCCATCTTCTAACTTTCTGGTCAAGAAGCACAGAATTTTTTTAATGTGTTTCAATTACATCTGGCCCAAAAATTCTACAGAAAATTCAAGCTTTTGTTTTGTCCATTACTTAGTGTCCTCCCAAAATATAGTGCTACCATTTTCATCAAAAGAGTTTTTGAAATTAGGAGTTGGTGCGCTACTTCTTCCGTGTCTTTGTTTATTCTAGACAGCAAGTCTTGCCTCATTTCCAAAACTCAGTACAGGATGGGGTCAATTTATTCACCTATTTCTCTTTTTATCAACTCAGGAATAATTTTATCAGTACACCTTGTTAAGCAGAGGATATAGCTTCTACAACTATGAATACAGTTAAAGGTGTTTCTTCTCCTATTCTTTCTTCTACAAAATAAAATGTCAGCAACTTTCTACTCTTCTTGGTTCTGATAATTTCTTTACTTTTACCTCAGTAACTTCTCCAAGTACATGCTGTTGAGAGTCCTGTTGCGACTAGCCCTCTGTTTTGACAGGTCTATATTATATTCTCAAAAGCAGACGATGTTGAATCTGACATTGTCGACACGAGAATATCGAACGCTCAGAATCTCGAGCGTGTAAACAGAAATCTCCGTAAGGGGAGAATTCTGTTTACTGCAATGTAGTGCATTCTTGGAGTTGGTATATTTAAGTAGTGGGGGGGGGGCTTGCCCCCCTGCTTAAACCCGTTGGGGTACTTTTTTTTTTTTTTTTTGTCTTTTTATAAGGTCGTTGTTTGAAGACCGAGACCATATGTTGTTCGATGTTTTCAAACGTCAATCTTATAATATAGACCCTTTGAAATCCCAGAGGGGATCCTACAACTCTGTTCAGGTTCCATTTCTTCGCTTATTGAGATTATCACTATGGGTCTCTATTTTCCTAGCACTACAAAGAAATTATTCATTACTTCAATTGATGGAATCTTCTGATAAAGTTCCATATTCCACACTATGGGTTATTCCCTTTCAGGTTCTGTACTGACTTCTTTCATTAACTTAGGCAATTTTTTTCCAAACATAAGGCTTAGCATATTATTCAATATATTTTTCTACTGAAGCATTAGTATACATTCCCAAAATACACCATCTTCAACACTCGTTTTCAAATTTTCTGCATGGGGTCAGGATGTTGCATCAATTGTCTCTATTCAGTGCCACTTTCCTGCCTTCTTTGGACACTCGTGCCTGTCGCAGGTCTTCTCTCAGACAATCCATCCACCTCTTCACTGGATGCCTTCTTCACTGGATGCCCTAGTTTCTTCTTGCCGTCTTCCTGTTTGTCCCAAATCTTAATCAGACTGTCTTCTGATTTTATGCACATGTGCCCAAACCAATGCAAAATGCCCTCTTTGACCTTTTCTGCAATTGGAGCCATTTTGGCTTCTGCTCTTATGTTCTCATTTTCTTATTTGTCCCACAATGTGGATCCTACCACTCATCTCAGGCACTTCATCTCCATCACGTCCAATTTCCTCAACTGTTTTTTGTACTATACAGAAGTAGTGGTTGCACCATTTTGTACACCTTACTTTTCAGCTTCTTTGTCATTCTTCTATAATATACTACGCCTGACGCTCTGTGCCAGTTGGCTGCATCCCCCCCCCCCGATACTAGCTTTGACCTCCTTATTCACACTTCCCTTTTCCTCAACCATCCCTCCCAGATACTTGAAGCTATTAACCTTTTCCACTATTTCTTTTCTATCTCAATTCTCAGCTTCTTTCTGAACTCCATTATCTGTTGCAATTACAACTGTCTTATCTGTACACAGTTTCATCCCAGGTGTTCTCAGTTTTGAATTCCATTCCCCTATCCTTTGCTAAAGTTCTTGCTCAGGGTTTGCCTGTAATACCATATAATATGCATACAGCAACTCTCTTGATCTGTCAGCTCTGACTCGTTTGCTAATGTAGTCGATCACCAATATGAACAGCAGTGGGCTCAGAGCTGAACCCTGGTGCACGCCCATCCCCAGTGAGAACCCCTCTGTGAGACTAGACACTGTACCTGAGCCACTGGCTCCTTGTTCACAGCCTGCACTAATTCTACCAATGTTTATGCGACTTCGAACCACCACAGGACTGCACAAATCAGTTTTTTGGGCCTTGTCATATGCTTTCCCCAGGTTTAGGAATGCGTAATTGAACTCCTTCCTCATTTCTAGCTCCATAATTATCTGTCTCGCTGCAAACCTCAGTTCCATTCTGCTGCATCCTGATCTGAATTTGAACTGCTTATCTCCCGTCTCACTTTCTACTACTCTGAGTATTCGTTTATCAATCACCCTTGCCAGAAATTTCATGCAATTTCACAGGAGTTTGATACCCCTGTACTGCCCATAGCTGTGAAATGTCCCCTTTGTTCAACAGTGGAACTAGTCTGCTTATTCTCAAGTCATCTGGGGATATGCCTTTCTCTCCACACTACTGAGTACCTTCAGGAGCCATTTCTTCCCCATCTCACCCAGCCTCTATCATATCTGCTGTGACCTCATCTGAGCCTACTCCTTTCCCCTGACTTCATATTCCTTAGTGGTGTTCTTAATTCCTCTATGGTGGGTTCCTCCCCTTATTTCATTGTAGGTTGTGTCTGGGACAGTACAGCTTCTGTGGAGTTTTCTTCAATCTGAAGCTGCTGGACATACTCCTTCCATCTGCTTTTGATGTCTTGAGGACTGGGGAGCAGGTTGTTGCTGGCATCCCTTATGAAGGCTGCATGATTATCTTCTTTATGTTTGTTTTTGCAACCTGACATACTATCTTATTCCAGCTACTGACTTACTTTCAAGAAGCTGGCAGAGTGCCTCTGATGCCTTGTTCTTTCTACTGCAACTCCTTTCTTGGCTTCTTTGTTAGCCAACCCCTATTCCTTCCTAGCCTGGTCCATCTTTTCTTTCTCCTACTTTTTCCTGCACCCCTTCTTTCTTTAGATGACTTTCTGGACTTCTATATTTCACCACCAGCTTCCCTTATGTCCTTTATTTCCATACCTGGCTTGGCCGCACATCTGTTCTGTAATCCTCACACATGCTGTTTTGGGGCACTGCCTTCATTTTTAACACCACTTATTTCCTCTTCTTCTTAAAGTGCTGGTGCCCTGAGTAATTCCCTGAACTGCTGTGCCTTCTCTCCAGTCAACTTTCAGGTCTTCAGCCTGCTCTCTGCTGACCTTAATGTCTTCTCTGACCACTGCTTACAGCTGATTGTGGCAACCAATGGTTTATACTATTGTGGGCAGACTTTTTAACATGACTCTGCAAATGCTGATATTACCCCTGTGCCTTTATCTTATTAGAGGAAGTCTATCTGAATTTCATGTTGGCCACTCTTACACATGATCTTGTGACTTTTTCTTTCTGAGCATGTGTTGGTTACAATCAAGTAATCTGCCAGCCAGAAGTCTAGAATGCCCTCTCCTTCTTTATTCCTGCTCATAGGTTGGTACTAGGCTATTGGCCCTAAGGCCTATACAAGCCTAGCCATAACAATTCCCTGGATATTTCTTCCCACAATATTTACTTCCCTGGACCCCTGTCTAGCCGAGAGACTGATGTGATCCCCAAGGTGAATTTCCCATCTCCCATCCAATCATCAAGATTCCTTTTGAAGAGGGCCAAGGAGGTGCTCTGCTTGACTTGTACGGGCAGTCTATTCCAGAGTATGGGGGATCTCTGGGTCAGGAACCTATCTCTCCAGCATGTTTTGTTTATTGTGATGACAAGGTTTAGATCCCCGGAGCTTGTGGCTCTGAGGGATTGGGATTTCTTTAAATTGAGCATGTCCAACAGCTCAGGGTTTGACATGGCCTTGTATGTTAAGCAGAGATCGACTCTGAGTAAACGATATGCCACAGAGTATAGCTGGAGTTTTTTTTAGATGGTCAGCATAGGGCATCTGCTTTAGGCCTGTGATTCTTTTAGTGAGGTATTTCTGCGGCCTTTCCAGCTGTTGCAGATGTCTTGTGAGGTACATACCAAATAGGGCATTGTACTCTATAATGGGTCTAATGAGGGATGAGTACAGTGGGACAATGACCTCCTTTTTTCTGGATGAAAAGCCCTTAGTGATGAGGTGTGCCACATAGAAGGATTTCCTGACTGTTGTGGCGATGTGGTTATCGAAGTTGAGACCACTGTCCACCTGTGTCCCTAAGTCTCTCATCACACTTTCAGTGTTTAGTGTACTGCCACCTATGTGGTAATTCATGGGTACATGTTTTTTCCCAAAGGGTTAACTATACATTTCTTGGCATTAAGCTTGAGCCCATGGCTCTGGCACCAAGCATCTGTTCTGTAAGGCCCTTTTGTAGAATATCAACATAATTTGGGGATTCAATAATGGCTCCCAGTTTGCAGTCATCTGCGAACTTTGTTAGCCAGAGTCCCTTAGTGTTGGCCTGTACTCCACAGAAGTAGATGCCAAACAAGAGCAGTCCCAGGACTGAGCCCTGAGGTACTCCATTTGTCACTTGTCTGGAGCTGGATTTGGAGTCTGCTACTTTTACAGTATGGGTTCTGTCAGTAAGCCAGTTAGCAACCCATCGAGTGACCTAGGGATTTATGCCCAGCTTAGTAAGTTTATGGAGTTTCCCCACACGTGGACTGAGGCAGTCCTATATCCTGTTCTGTCTTCCTGATGTGTGCATTCGAGTCACCCATTATTAATACCAATTCATATTGCCCTGCTTTATTTAGTAGGTCCTGCAACTGCTGTGTGAATGCACTCTTTTCCTCTCTATCTCATCCCTACTGTGGGGCACAGGCTGAGATTATGAATACTATAATATCATTAGGCTGCAGTTTAACTGCCATGAGTCTGTCACTAATTCTGATGACATCCCTCACTGTCTTCTGAAGCATCTCACCACAATTCCCACACCATATCTAGCCTGTCCTCCCTCCTGAGTACTAGACTCTGGATCCCAAGCCAAGTGGCTTTACTGCACTGCCCTTTCATCTTGTCTCCTAAATACAAAGGATGCTCAGCCTCCTCCTTAACATCATGTCATCCACTTCCAAGCTGGGTCCTGTCAGTGAACCTACACCGAGTGTAGAAATTCTTAGTTCAAGTTTAGCAAGCTGATGGTTTTACATCCAGCTTTCACTCATCTAACCCAAGTTGGGTAACTGGACAGCCAGTAGCTTACTGACCCAGGGCTGATTGGCTTTTTGGCACACACACACACTGGCCAACAGGGACACATACACCCCTCCCACTGTTAGCATGGGTCCCTGGCGTAGATCAGAGTAAGCTGGGGCCTCATCACACTTATTACCAGCAAATACCCATGCTCATTTGGTGACATTAGTCAACACAATCGAGTCAATTAGCTCCATATTTTACATCATAGATGGCTAGTCCTGTTACGGCGTGAAGTTTGTGATCCACTTCCCTGTATATGGCATCATATAGAGTCTTTGCTGCTGCCCACAGCTCCATTCTTTGGTGTGTTTGAGATGGAAGCACTCAGTATGTTTTTCAGAGGTGGGAGGAAACCCACAGAGACAGACAGGGAGCATATAAACTCCAGTCACTGGCCGGAGGTCAGGACTGAACCTTGTACCTTCAGCAAAGGCGACTATGATGCCAACTGGTCTCCATGTTTTTCCCAGAATACATGTTCCCAAGAAACCTTTCGGAATCTTTGTATCTCCAACATATGCCTTTGTCTGTGGAACATTTTTTCCAAGTTTTGTAGGGGTACAATTGCTTTTGCAAATATTTTCATGGAAAAATGATAAATGTTCACAATTTAGCTGTATATCTAGGATTATAACGTACTTCTCTCCAAAGATAATATATAATATATTTATTTAATCATTTATACCATGCTACTTTTACCATTACACCATGCTTTCTCAAATCTAATATTGCCTTAAAAGTTCTACATAATTTTCCTTTTCTGGTCTGCCATATCTGTTCTGGCCTCAATTATAAAAATCTACTTATGGTTTAAACAAAATTACTATCCAATCTTTTCATATCTTCCTTGAATTCTAATATTAGACCTGCATATAAAAGTTGACCAGAGTTCAATAACCCAAAAACTTTTCTAGTTTCATTCCATTTTATTACCTCATCTCCTTTTGTCATCTGCTCCCAAATGTTCAGTTCTTTGCTCTCACTTCTCCAAATGTTTATGACATTTGCTTCTGTGTCTTTTTTACTACTACACATAATACAACATATTGGCATTATTCTATTTTTACAAGATCTAAATTTCTTTGACATTAAGACTTGCTTAATACTTTGTGCGTATAAAGTTGCACATAATTTTACTTATAGTTGCTTTCTAGATATGCCCAAATGCCCACATATGAGCCTGTCATTACCTCACTGGCGCTATGCCTATCACGTGTTTCCACTTAAACATGTATTCTGTTTCTTGAATCAGATATATTAATCCTTGTACACACCTCCAAATCTGAGAATCCAAAACCACCCTGATCCACTGTCATTTTGTTTTTCCTATTCCACTCTTTCCCCTTTGTTTTCAAAAGAAACTCCTTAATTTCCATTGCCTTTCATATCTGATCTCTTTGTTGATACATATAAGCCTAACCTGCATAAAAAAAAAACATGAAGGACCTAACTGCTTGCATCTTATTATCAATGTCAACAAATACATGTCCATGATCTTACCATAGTTATAATCTTTTGACCAACTGTTTCCACATTTTCTTAGCTAGTTGTCCATTGCTGACAAACTCAAGAGGTTAGGTACAAACCCATATGTCACCCGGTGGATAGCCAACTGGCTCACAGATAAGACCCAGGAAGTTAGAATTGGGGAGTCCACCTCTACAAAGAGGCCAGTCACAAGTGGAGTCCCTCAGGGATCAGTCCTTGGACCGCTCCTTTTTGGCACTTACTTCTCAGAAGTCAAGGCCAATGTCAGTGATCTCTGGCTTAGTAAATTTGCAGGTGATTGCAAATTAGGAGCAGTCATTGAATCTCACACTGACACAAATGTTCTCCAGGAGGGGCAGACACAGATAAACAACCAGAGTCAGAGCTATGGACTAAAACTAAATGCCAAAAAATGCATAATAGTATCCTTTAGGAAATCATCCATCCCTCGGAACTATCACATTGACAACACACCCCTTAGAGTTGACCCTGTAGTCAGGGACTTAGGGACACACATACACACATAGATAGTAAACTAGCCTTTGATTATCACGTGTCTACAGTGGTGAGGAAATCATTCTATGTTGCGCAACTTATAAACAAAGGTATGGCATCTAAGTCCAAGGAAGTCATTGTTCCACTGTATTCGGCATTCATCAGACCTAATCATCGAGTACAATGCCCCATTTGGTATTATCTAACCAGACATATCCAACAAATGGAACGTCCACAGAGGTTCCTCACTAAATGAGAACAGGGTGCAAGTAATATGTTCTGTGCAGACTGTCTCAAGGCCCTATTCCCTGTATTCTGTCTCCTACAGGCTTTTGAGAGGAGATCTATGCCTGGCATACAGGGCATTGTCAGACCCCACTCTGATGGACCTCCTGCATATCCAAAAAACAAACAGTGCCAGAATTACCCTTTCTAAAGACTTGAACCTTGCCTGTGATATAAACAGGACCTGTTGTAGAGATAGGTATGTATCGCAGAGACTACCCCATCTATGGAACAGGGTCTCCCATCCATGTGGAGCACAGCTCATTCCTAAACCAATTCAAGTTCAACTTGGAGAAATGGATGGGAAAACAGAAAATCATCCCTGGTTTGGCACCCATGTCTCTAATGCAAACAGGTAACCTGCAAATGCTTCATCTTCCAGGCCCATACCTACACTTATCAAGGGTATCAGAACTTGTCAGAGATTTGTGATGCATGGCTAGGCTTAAAAAGGCCTTTGTGGTCGTTAGCCTAGTTAACACCTAAGAACCAATAACACCCCATTTCAATCAAATTCTTGAGTGTTTCAGACTGTCATGACCACACAAAAAAGGGAAGCTCTGTACCACATTATGTGTTGGGGCACAATCCATTACTGTAAACTTTATTTTTGCTTTAGTTAATTTATATCATGATTCTGACATGGAGTTTAACCAAATTCACTTCTGCTCGAGTTGGTGGTAGCTCAGATGTATGTAAATGATCCCTTGGTACTTACTGAAAAAAGTAGGGGTCCCTTACTTAACATAATATAAAAGCATTATTTACAGGATGCAATACCCCTGCACTGGCCCAATAATCAAGGAGCCTCAATCCTCACCACTAGCACCAGTGAGGGATGTGCACATTGGGAGGATGACAAGTACACACACAGTAAAGTATAAAGTACAATTTCCCTTATGAGCACACAGAGCTCGCAGTCAGTCTGTGGCTAGTTTCTCCCTCCCTCCTCCAGATCCCCAATAAGACTCCCCACTGGCACAGCTATAGGGTTAAGATCTCAGCCGAGTGGTCAAGCCAAAACCTCCAGCACTCTCTCTGTCCAACCAGTGCTTCGTGTCCCTGCCCAAGTAGCTGACAGACACACACGCACACACTTTGAGATTTGATGTCTATACAAACACACACACACTCCTGGGGGAGGCTGGCACAGGTTTACTAGCTGTGGCCCCTTCTGCCCAGACTATAAGGTAGTTATCATTGTCACCAACCACTACTTATCAGCTACTATAAAGGCCCTTCCCAAAGGGTGACCAATTCTACTGTGTAATGTTACTATTATCCAAACGGTAAGTGTGACCAAGACTTTTAAGGCTAATTAGGTGTGGCCTATACAGTGTCACCAAATACATATGCAAGCACTCTGAGAGCTTAAATATTTCTAAGCAAACCAGCCACAATTAAAACATTTAAATATATTTAATAATAAATAATAAAAGAACAAGACAACATCCAGTAACTCTGCACAGTGACTACAGAGTTCAGAATCACAGGAAATATTTTAAAACAACATTGCAGGACAGTCTCAAATACAGAACACATCTAAACTAATCTTACTATATTCCTATCTATCTCTAAGAGATACTGTGCCCTAAATTACTTACTTGCACAGCAAGGCAAATGCAGATGAGTGGATGTTCTCACCATGTCCAAAACCAAACACAAAAGGCACAGACTTTCTCTGAGAGATCATTCTTAAATTAATAACATATTATTGTTGGGTCAACTGGGTGACATCACTCTGTCACCTCTGTCTTCAGTTCCCAGGCTAACAGAAACTTAAAATTTAGCACCTCTGGGTCAAAATTACTTCTCTCTCAGAAGTTTGCCTAGAACTGGAAGTCGTGAAACAGTTAGACACTTTTACATTTAAAACCTGTAATTATTTCTGTTTCCAGACAACAGAAAGAAACCTCTAGCTGTAAACATCATGTCTCCTTGCCGAGATAAACACAATCGTAAAACTCTTCACTTATTTTCTCAGTTTGCAAGTTAACTCTGCATGTTCCAACTTCTACTATGAAAACATACATTTGCACAGGCATATAGTTTATATACATTTCTGCTCTTTTCCAGCAAGGTACACTGTGGTTACATTCTTGAAGCTTGGTACAGAACATACAGTTCAACACACACTTCTGCACCAGTAGTTTAATATACACATAACATTTAGCTCTCTTACATTTGTAAGACAAGCATACGAATCATATTAATACTCATAAATGACAGAATTATTTACAAACTTCCAGCTAGCTGGGCTGGCAGCCTCACACAGGCACATATACATATTTTTATTTTTTACTGTTTAGCATTTTTCTTATCACATCCTCGTTATTCTTCCTTAATTGACCCCCACTCTTCCTTCCACAACCATAATCTAATTTTTTGGAATATATCTGCCAAAATTCATTTCCCATTAAACAAAATTTCATCCAAGCTGTCATGCCAAACAACCTGTAATATATAAAATAAATTATCTACCTTTCTCACACATTCTTCTTCTTATAATAGCGATACATAATCATATTCATATGTATATTGTTTATGTCATTAGCATTCTCAAAAAATGCTCACACAACTTTTTCCAGAGTTTACCCCTTTTACATTTCAAAAAATAAGCTCTGTTGTCTTTATTGGTGACTTATTTATTACCAGTCTCCATAGGAAATCCTGACAATTTACTATTTTAGTACATCATTTTTCCATACTTTAATGGCTTTAATAACTTCTGGTAAATTTTCCCATGGATTTATATATTAATATTGTTTCATCATATTACCATACCACATCCTTCCATCTTTCTGTATATCATTTTTTATTATCCATGCTAGTATTTATCCTTGATATTTTTAATTTACATATTCTTTTCTCTTTTTCTTATTCTCATCATCTCCCAAAACTTTTTTTTGCATTTATATTTAAACAGTCTCACTATTAATTTCTCATTCCCTTCCTTTACAAACGTTAATACTCTGCACAAGTTCAAACAAACAGAATAAACAACTGGATTTAGTATCACTAATCCCCCTTCAATATATACAACACATCTCTTTTCACTAGGTTTAGTCTTGAACTCCATATAAAATAAAACATCAACTGCAAATTTCTTTTTCATATTTTTCTGGGATCATATAAACATTTGACATATGTGCTACTGTCCCCATTAATACAGAATTCATGAGATAAACATTTTTCCTGAATATTAATCTGCAAGTCCTCCACAGAAGACATGATTCTTTCATTTCATCTAACCCTCCCATTGCATTACAACTACATAATTTTTCCCAAATTTTCTCCGTAACAAAGACAATTCATTCACTGAGAAATAACCCACCCCCCAATTTTCACCATATCACCCAAACTCTTATTTTTATCTTTAGTTAAGGACATTCCCATTTCCCTTAAACATCCATTCAGACAAACGAACACGTCCCTCGTCAATATTTTGTTCTTAGCAACTACAACCATATTGTCTGCGTATGTCAAAACTAGTGGAATCACCATATCCTTTTGCAACACACATCTAACATTTTTCATTTATAAGCTATTTCACTTACTATTGCATCCATTACCAATGCAAACAATATTCTACTTGTGGGAAATCCTTGTTTTATACCACATATCATGCATATTTCTTTACTCAGCCACCTATTCACTAACACTCACTCTATTTTGATAAGCTGACATATACATACTTTGCTAATTCTATTGTCTGTTCCACACTTCTCAATAACATCCCGCAATGCATGTCCTACTGTATCAAATGCCTTGCTGTTACCTATAAGTTTCACTTCTACTTTTGTACCTATATCATCCACATTTTCTCTCACAACCAATAACCATTCTAGATATTCCTTCCCTTTTATACCATATATACTTTTTTCCATAATATCCTTCATCTTTCTTTCCATTCTCCTTTGTATTACTCTCAAAGTTTTTATAATCTGTTTTATTTAGTGTGATGGGTCTCAGATTATTTCATTCTTGTCATCCTTCCATATAAATTTTAATATCCCATTACATAACTCTTAATAAATAAACCCTTCCTTCAACCATTCAATTCAGTGCACTTATAAAATACTCTCTTTGGCAATACATTAATTTCATGTATATTCCAAACCCTATACCATCTGGGCCTGATACTAATTTCACATATATTTTCCCAAGTACTTCACCCAATTCACTAAATGTCATTTCTTTTTCATATTCTTCAACTCATTCTGGATTATTATTATTATTAGCAATCCATTCTCTATTTTCCCTCTTTTTACTACTCGTACACATTTTCCATTTGCTGAACTACAATACTCATAACATGTTCTTGTGTTTTTTTAACCTTTCCTTTTAGATGTTTAATTTCCCTCATTATACTAATATTTTACCCAAATACATAGATACCTCATCCCTTCTCCCTTGTAACTATATCTGCTTTAACAGTAATGCCATATTTTTTCTCAATTTATTTTATATATTTCTTTTTTCCATATTATAATACTCTCTTTTATTATTCTGTAATACATTTCTAAGCATTTTCCCATACTTGACTTTCTCTTCTTTCTTACATCATCTTGCCATTGGAAAAAAACACACTTTTTAATAGTTCTTTTTAAATTCAAGCCATCATTCAGACAAGATGTTATAGGAGTCTTTCATGGTTATATGATCCTTATATAAATGTAATACTTCGCACTCTCCAAAACTTCTCATTTATTCTTTTTATTCCCTTTCCTATTTTAATATACTTTCTTTCTAACATCCCCTCCATTTGTATTGCTAAACAGTCTGAAAAACATGTCACAATGGTATCACCATTTGCAACCTCCAAGCGTTCCGATAAAACAAAATCAGTTTCAGATCCAAGTGTCCCCCCTTCTACAAGTCCACTGACTTATTCCACACAACTAATTTACCACATTTTATCACTTCCTCCTTCTTTTTACAAAGTCTGCTTCAATTATGATTTACAAGTTAACCACAACAGTCCAATATTTGAAACAGAGGGATCCTATTACATGACCCAAGACGCATTCCGAACTTAAAACAATGAAAAGGCAAAATAGTGAAGCGGCTTTTAAGCAAATTCTTTCCCAGTGAAAGAATTTGCTTGGCCACTTCCATTACTTTGCCATTTTCGGCACTGTAGTGCGATCTCAGAGTTGGTATATTTAAGTAGGGAGGGTGTGGGGAGGTGAAGCCCCCACTTTATGTATTCTTTCAATTTTTTTTCTTTAACAGCGTTTTTTTTTTTTTACCTTGAAAAAAAATTGCTGTTCTGAGCTTTTGAGATTGTAAGCTTTCGCTTACATGGGGTCGATTATTCATCGTTCGCTTTAAGCGTTCGACAGTATAATATAGACCCAAAACAGATTATCTTGTTCTTTGCTATAATTCTATATACATGTTCTCTCCACATCACAACAGTTAACCTTCTTATCCTTACCAATGTTACAACTATTATTTTCAGTGTTTTTTACACAATACAGCCACTCCAGAACAATGTTCACTTACTAAGTTCAGTATTTTCCACACCACAATTTTAATGTTTGCAGTCTTTCACTTGTCAGGAATCTTGCATCCTCTAACAGAACAACATCCACATCACATTTAGCATACCATTCCAGTATCCATATCCTTCTTAATATTAATACTGTTCACATTTTTTGCTTTTCCTTTTTTTTTAAGTTAAGGAGAAATATTTTTAAATTTTCATTTTCTTATTTTCACTCTTTTCCCAACTGAATATTTTTTTTTCCTGGAATTATATGCAAATGAATCTTGACCCTCAAAATCAGATTTTTTTACTGGCTAGAATTTCAAAAAATATATTAGTATCAATCCCTTTCTCCTGACCTCTCTTCCTGCATGCACTCACTCCTCTTTTTTTCTTCTACAGTTTCCTCTTCACCTAGTTCATCCTTTCCCCCAGCCCCTTGTTGTTGTCCTTCCTTGTTTATGTTTTCTTCCCTTACCCCTTCTTTTGCATTATTTACAGTTTGCTCTTGACAATCCATCCAAAAGTATATTTTCTTTTCCATACAGCCTGCATGCAGGCATACACCTTCTGTCCCTTCTCCCCACACTTGTTACACTGCACTTTTTTTCCTTTTTTGTCACAATCGTTAATTAAATGAGAAAAGTGGCCAAAAAAGTAACATGATTTAGGCTTGCCGGTATGTCTTAATGTCCCCCCTCAATGACAGGTCACAAATTAACACTTGGCAAGTGCTTCACCAAGGTTATTTTTCACATTTAAAAACAACTTCCAATCTCCACCCATTCCATAAGATTCTCTCATCTCTATCTTCCACAATACTATCAACAGTTTCACATAGACCATGTCATGCATTTTTATCATCTTCCAGCTCATCTGTTTGAAATATTAGAGTAATAATATTTTTACATTTTAGTTACTATGAGAAAACAAATAACTGTTCCATGAATAAATGTCCTTTTTGTTGCACAGTTCCAGAAATGTCACCATCAGTTTCAAACATTAAGCCACAAATAGTCCCTGTCCCAACATGTATAAAAGATTTTTTTTGAGTTTTAAAATCCAGAACAGTAACCACATTATCCCAAATATACCTGTGTATTACACTGTCATTTTTCTGTTCTTATTCTCACAGTTGGTCTTCTCTTCTTAAAAAAATAATTTTACTTGCAGTTTACTGCTTCTCTCCTTTTTTGCCTGCAGTCACAGCTACATAAATTTAGTTACTGCATTATTTACTGACATAAAACCAGTCTTGTTCATAATTTGTTGCTGCTTTCCTCTTTTACCTTCCGTCACTGCTGCATAAATTTTAACTGCTGCAGTCTCTGCTGCCACAACACCTGGTTTCTTTTACGCAGTACCCATCCTCAGCATTTCTGAAAAAGTTAACTGCCATCTCACCCCATGAAACAGTAGAACTGTCCCCAGATCATCCTGCTAGATTATTTGCAACAGATCATCCGTAAGCCCACCTGAGCCCAGTTCTGCTACCTATCCCACTTCATTAGACTCGCTTACTTCCTTCTTCATGAAGACAGTTAAACACTGCTTCTTTATAACATCCACCACACAGAAATCCTTGTTTACACTCTGAAGCTCCATATCAAATACATTTTTCTTCAAATTCTCATTGTCCACCTCCAAACTCTCCACAGCCTTTCTTTCCTCCTCCAAGCTGCTGCTTTCCTTAGTCCTCTTCCTTGCTGTTGTGGGAGCCTTCTGGCGCCATCTAGCAACTCCAAGGAATAGGGGAAAGTGCCCTGGCCAAATTTCCCCTTGTTGAATAAATACCATGTCAGGTCTCCTCTGACAAGAAGCTACTAGTCTAGTGAGACTAACTGAACAGACAAAGGATAAATAACATAAAACAGGCACTCTTCTATGTTATAAAAATATTTCAGTTTATCAAACAATTTTATATTATGTTCTGGACTGATAACAATATACCATCTGCAAAAAGGGCTACTTTCTCATTACTATGTCTCAGTTTATATCAGCTTATATTTGCTTTATGCTCCTGGTTAATGGCTCTAAATGTAAAGTAAACAGTAATGAATGTGGACACAGCAGCATAGGTCCTCTTGTAAGGCTAAATGCTTTAGGCTGCTCACTACCACACTTCTTCAGTGCACCTTGAGCTCCTTTGTAGATATTAAGTATTAAGTGTCCAGCTTTTTTGGAAACCCAAATACCTCAAAGGATCTCTTCATAAATTCTCAGCTTACTCTGAAAAATGTTTTTTTGCATCTAAACCTATTGACATTATACATTATTACTGTTCAACAGATCTTTTAGAAACTTAAGGGTTCTGTTCTGTTGTTTTTCAAATGTTTTCCTTTCTTCTACAAACTCACACTGGTCCAGGTATATTATTTTCATTAATATCCTTGCTATTCTTTCTGAAAATTTATCATTAGCACTTTGTACTCGGGATTCCCAATTAAAATTGGCCTTTATAACCTTAGACCATCGAGATGTCCCCCTCCTTTAATTTAACAACCACTACTTCTCTTTTCAAAGACAAAGGCACATCACACACAGAAAACAACATTGTTAAAATGTATCATCTCCTATTCTTTTTTCACACTTCTACTAGAATTCCATCACTATCAAAGATTTTCCATGTATACTGGTTTCTCCATGCTTCTTTAATTTTTATTTCCTTCATTTGATAATACCCCCTTTTTGACGTCTACTAATTAAACAAGTTGCAACTGTCAGAAAGTTATCATTCCCTGTGTGTTACTTCCAACCTCTATATCCTGTCTACCTAGTGTACTGCAGTAATCTACCACTGCATTCATATTTCCTAGGTCCAGCTTCTGCCCTGCCATCCTCATAATTCCCAATATTGCTTATCTTTTCAACTTCCTGTTGCCTCAAACATTGAACAATTTGGTTGCTCTATATTTACTGTCAAAAAGGGGTGTTTTAAAACTACTGCACCATGTTCATACTTGTTTTCCAAGTACTCTTGCATAGACATTTGAGATTCTTTCAATTCCATTTCAACCTGCTGTACTCCACTTATTCTATTTTGCTTCTATAAATCCCATACTTTTAAAGCCCACAAGATATCTACTGAGACTACAATTGTGTATTTCACTTGCTTTCATTGTGAGCACACTTGTAATCTTCAGTTTACAACTATCACGGTTCTTTTCAAGGTTTTACTGATTAAATTCAAATCTAATAACACTTCTGTTAAAACTGTCCAACCCAATCATTAATCAGCATCCTTTTCAGAAGGAATGTTGTAAAATGCTGGTATGTATCACAATATACATTTA
The DNA here is from genome assembly GCF_019279795.1 of Protopterus annectens. NCBI lineage: Eukaryota > Metazoa > Chordata > Ceratodontiformes > Protopteridae > Protopterus > Protopterus annectens. The sequence goes on from NC_056725.1 coordinate 1,861,929,930, forward strand.
AATGCTTTCAAAACTTAATCTGTATAAGTGAGTGGTCTGACCACTATCACTGGATATGTTTTCATGGTCCAGACCACATTACAGTACTCTTTTTTTACTCAAATGATTTTGATTTCCAAACAAATGTCATGTTAAATCATATACATTATATTTTAAATTCAAATTAAATAGCTATATACAGTATTTACATTCAACCTGACATAAGTAAAAAAATATCAATATATTCATGAAGCACTGATAATTAGTTCAGTTATATGGTTATTAGAGAGAGACTGAGTCCATTTGTAGAGAATCAATCAATGATAAAACTTTTCTCCATGGACTGTTGACCAATGGCTCTTTTACAGTATTCTTTTGATATGCAAACACTTGCTCATCTTGCCCAGGAGCCATATTTTGCTCAACAAAGTGTATATTCTACTTCATTCTGTCTTATATTCATTAAATCAATAATCCCAAATACATGCATATATCTCCACAGGTATCCACACTAAGCTGGCATTCTTTGATAACCCGGCCCTCCACAGATATTTTCCTTGTTTCTGACAGCATGCCAATCTGATGGTACTACCATTCATCCGTTATGAAAGACCATGATATTCTTTAAATCTTAACTCACTCATTTCGCTATATACTGCAGCCAGCATAAATAATCTCGCCCCATTATAAATTCTCCCTGCCCATATTTTATTTGTTCCTCAATCTTTATTCTTATATAATTTTAAAGACTCCTTCAAGTTGACCTTCTGTTCTAAAAAAGGGAACAATCCATCCAAATTTTCTTAACAAAAATTTTAAAAAGTTTCATGTTCTCTAGGATTCGTATCAGCTTCCTGTAACATTACTTGTGCATTACTATTGTAAACATAGGATAGTACCATTGCCTGTTTTCTTTTATCAACAAGCTCATTTATATAAAAAACAATAAGTCAAATTGTGCCACAGTAAAGACTAAACTATACTCTGCTTAATTTATATTTGACTTTCTATCACAAATTAGACCCTCATAGTCTGTTTCATCACTTTCTGTGTCACTTTATACTTCTTTTGTAACACTGCCTCACCTGAAGCTGTTTTCCTGCTAGAATACACAATGCCCTCCCTACCTAAGAAATTAACATATTATCATTTTATATATACATACATCGCAAAGCCATAATTGCTGACACTCTATACAAACAGCATTGCAAAGCTTCTTCCAGTGTTACACAAATTTTGCTGGGCATAAAAATGCTATAATAAATCACTGGTCTGTTTATATCTCGTTCCTGCAGCATTCTACTTCTGAAGCTGTCCCTCTATTCTTGTGCTGCTAGCTAGCCAGTAAAAATTTCAGATGTTGTAGCTATTTTTAAAAGCCCAAGCTTCACTCTCAAGATACAGCAACTCCAAACCTCTTGCAACCTAGCAGAGCTCATCAAGGGAGACAATTTGCATTCTAACAGCACTGGAGACATGGCAGTCTATTCCATCTGAGAGCTTTTCATTCTGAGTCCTGAAAACAAACACTGCAAGAAAACTAAATTAATCAATGGTTTTGAAATAGCTTCCAGAGTAAATATTTTACAAAACTGTTATACCAATCTCTACACATAACCAATGTCTCTCAAGTTAATGGTTTTACGTTATTTTTGTGATTCTTTATATCTAGCCTACTTCATCAACATACTTGTCACATTAATTTGCATGCATTAGCAGAACTAATATTATATAATACTGTCTACTGAATTCCTCATATATATTAGCTGTCTTTTTCAATTAAACAGGGACTTTTATCAGACAGTACTGTAGGAACAACAAGATGAAATTAAGCCATTATCATCACACTACTAGTTACAGATTTCAATCATTTTAAAACATTTCCTATGTAGATGTTTTATACTTTAATTTAATTTTTTTCCCAATTACACTTTAATTTTATAAAACAACTTCCTGCACTTAACCAGTGGCCCTCGGTTAGTGTTTCCATATATTACTTTTGTGAATCTTTCTATCAAACCTATCTGCAGTCAACATCCATGCATTTTTCATCAATTTTCCATACATTCTTCAATCCAATGCATGCAGTGGCAAAACTAACTCTACACAGTATTTTGTACTGGCTTCCATCACATAATATTATTACATTAGTATCTTTCATCACCCACTTACTTCTCTCACCCTATCTCCACACTGTCATAGTAACTTTACTAAAATGAACACAGCTTGCATTTTGAGAACAGGGACTTCAAAGAGAATGCAGTAGGTCCCGCTCCATGCAGTTAAACAAACTTTCATTTTTAAGTAAAACTTTGACATATAATACTTACACTATCATATTTATATTAACTGAAATTGAAAATAACCATTCAATGGTTATCATGTGTCACTCTGAACACATCTCACATTTTGATTATAGCACACCCTTTTCTTATAAACACTTAGCATTTAAAAACTCCAAAAGCCAGGCAAATAATCCAGAACAGCTCCACAAAAAGACTCTCACTCTCCAAAGATATTTTTTAAGCGCTTTCATCCACTTTTATTTATGTGAACTTCCTCAGAAACAATGAGTGTAAAAAAACTATTGTTTAAATACAATTTCCACAGGAAATGATGTCATTTAAAAAAATAGTAATAAATGAATGAATCTCATTCACCATTCTTTTACAATGAAGCACATTACATATCATTCGTTTTCTATTTGGTAAAAAATCTCTCTGTGACAAATAGTGACCTGCTAACTACTTTCTTACTATGAAATAATTGTATAAATGTATATGTGTTCAGTTTTGTGAATTCTAAATTAATGAATACATGTACAAATATATGTAAATAAAAAAATAAACAACTTCACTAAATGTTTATTTGATCTTTGTGATAAATACTAATAAATAACATTTAAAAATGTCTATCATGTAAATGTATTGTGTTTTGTTTACCAGTTATCTATATATTAAAAAACATTTTAAATTGATCATCTCGTTTAACCCTGGTGTTTGGTCAGCTCCAAACACCAATTGCCACAGGGATTCCCTACATTCTAAGATGTTATTCAGGTCCCCTGAAAATAATTCTTTCTTAACCCTATCTAAAATAAAAAAATCAAACTTCTTAAAATCTTTACATGTGATTGCATGCCTGGCCAATGCATTGTTTTTGTCTTTCTTTTTCATGGCTAAAATATGTTCGTATACTCTACGCTTAAAAACTCTCTTGGTTTTCCCAATGTAGTAATTTTTACAAGTAACACCGGTGGCCAAATAAACCACTAACTCACTGTTGCAGTTGTAATATTCCTTTGCCCAAAATGTGTGGTTTAGATGTTCTACTGTTACAAAGGAAGTGTTACTCATATATCTACATTGTTTACAATTGGTACAACTAAAGGTACCCTTTTTGTTAGTACAGCTTCTTTCTGAATTTCTGTTGTCACTTTTACCTAGTTCTAACAACTGCTTTAAGTCTGTTACTTTTTTGTATGTGAACTTCGGTTTGTGTCCAATAACTGAAACCAAATCCCTATTCCCCATAATAACTTTCCAATTATTTTCAATAATTGATTTAATATTCCACATTTCACTTACTATTGGCAATGGAAAGGCTGTCAGGAAATCATTCACCTGTTTTTCCCTAGTGGTGACATTTGTACAAATCACTGGTTCACCTACTAATATTTCTTCTGAATACAAAATAGGTTTAGCCACTCCTTTCACCTCACTTTCTATTTTTTCTAAAAAATTCTTTGTGTATCCCCTATTCATGAATAAACATCTTAAAAGGGCCAATTCTCTCTGGAAAGTGTTCTCATCAGATGTCAATCTACTAAGTCTAATTATCTGGCCTTTGATAACACCTCTTTTCATATGTACCGGATGTAAACTATCTTTGTGTAGGTAACTATTAGCAAAATATGGTTTTCTGTAAATTTTACTACTAAAACTTTTTAAATCATTGTCTATATTGAGATTCAGGTCCAAAAAAGTAATATTTTTACCAAAGTCACCTATTTTGAAGAACAGAAAATTGGTTTTCTGGTTCAAATCTTGTACCAATTCCATGAATTCATGCTGTTCTCCCTTCCATAAAAATAGTAAATCATCTATGTACCTCCGATACATAGAAACTTTGTTGAAAAGTGTATGTGTCTTTAGAAATTTGGTCTCCCAATTTGCCATTACAATATTAGCAAAAGAGGGGGCTACCCTTGACCCCATAGCTACTCCCGACTCTTGTTTGTATATATTGTTATTAAATTTGAAGAAATTGTTGTCCAGAACTAACTCCATTAAAGTACAAAGTGAATTTACTTTTGTTCCTGAAAAGTTAGTATGTGTATTCAAATATTCTCTCATAAACTCAATGCCCACTTCCTGGTCTATACTTGTGTAAAGGTTTTTCACATCTAAACTGCCAAAGAATAAATTTTCATTACCTATTTCAATGTCCCTTAGTACTTCTAAGAGGTTCCATGAATCCTTAATAAAAAATTCAGACCTCTGAACTATGGGGTTTAATATGTTGTCCAACCAGATGGAAATGTTTTCCGTTTTAGATTGTTTAGCGGAAATAATAGGTCTAAATGGTGGTCTAACATCATTGTTCTGTATTTTTGGGATACCAAACAATACAGCAAGTCTAGGATGTTCTTTGTGTAGAAATTCATAGTCTAATCTATTTATTTCTTCTTGACAGTACATATCAAACAAAATTGTGTCCAAGGTCTTAAACTTCTTAATTACGGACTCAAAATTGACTTTTCTATAAGTATTTTTGTCTTGTAACAACTCTTCTATAGATGTTATATAGTCCCTGTCATTCATTATCACTACTTTCCCTCCTTTATCTGCCTTCATAATTCTGATATTGTTGTTTGAAACCAGTGATTTTAAGGCTGATAGTTCTTCATCTGTTAAATTACTTGTGTCGTGGGTGATGTTAATATTCCTGAAGTCTTGTTCACATAATTTCTGGAATACTAATAAACTATTAGTAAGAGGAGGGTTGTAAGTGCTAGGGTTACTAATAGTTATGTAACATCTATATATATATGGTATCCCAAAAATACAGAATAATGATGTTAGACCACCATTTAGACCTATTATTTCCGCTAAACAATCTAAAACGGAAAACATTTCCATCTGGTTGGACAATATATTAAACCCTATAGTTCAGAGGTCTGAATTTTTTATTAAGGATTCATGGAACCTCTTAGAAGTATTAAGGGACACTGAAATAGGTAATGAAAATTTATTCTTTGGCAGTTTAGATGTGAAAAACCTTTACACAAGTATAGACCAGGAAGTGGGCATTGAGTTTATGAGAGAATATTTGAATACACACACCAACTTTTCAGGAACAAAAGTAAATTCACTTTGTACTTTAATGGAGTTAGTTCTGGACAACAATTTCTTTAAATTTAACAACAATATATACAAACAAGAGTCGGGAGTAGCTATGGGGTCAAGGGTAGCCCCCTCCTTTGCTAATATTGTAATGGCAAATTGGGAGACCAAATTTCTAAAGACACATACACTTTTCAATAAAGTTTCTATGCATCGGAGGTACACAGACGATTTACTATTTTTATGGAAGGGAGAACAGCATGAATTCATGGAATTGGTACAAGATTTGAACCAGACAACCAATTTTTTGTTCTTCAAAATAGGTGACTTTGGCAAAAATATTACTTTTTTGGACCTGAATCTTAATATAGATAATGATTTAAAAAGTTTCAGTAGTAAAATTTATAGAAAACCATATTTTGCTAATAGTTACCTACACAAAGATAGTTTACATCCGGTACATATGAAAAGAGGTGTTATCAAAGGCCAGATAATTAGACTTAGTAGATTGACATCTGATGAGAACACTTTCCAGAGAGAATTGGCCCTTTTAAGATGTTTATTCATGAATAGGGGATACACAAAGAATTTTTTAGAAAAAATAGAAAGTGAGGTGATACCCCTTAGGAAAGGAGTGGCTAAACCTATTTTGTATTCAGAAGAAATATTAGTAGGTGAACCAGTGATTTGTACAAATGTCACCACTAGGGAAAAACAGGTGAATGATTTCCTGACAGCCTTTCCATTACCAATAGTAAGTGAAATGTGGAATATTAAATCAATTATTGAAAATAATTGGAAAGTTATTATGGGGAATAGGGATTTGGTTTCAGTTATTGGACACAAACCAAAGTTCACATACAAAAAAGTAATAGACCTAAAGCAGTTGTTAGAACTAGGTAAAAGTGACAACAGAAATTCAGAAAGAAGCTGTACTAACAAAAAGGGTACCTTTAGTTGTACCAATTGTAAACAATGTAGATATATGAGTAACACTTCCTTTGTAACAGTAGAACATCTAAACCACACATTTTGGGCAAAGGAATATTACAACTGCAACAGTGAGTTAGTGGTTTATTTGGCCACCTGTGTTACTTGTAAAAATTACTACATTGGGAAAACCAAGAGAGTTTTTAAGCGTAGAGTATACAAACATATTTTAGCCATGAAAAAGAAAGACAAAAACAATGCATTGGCCAGGCATGCAATCACATGTAAAGATTTTAAGAAGTTTTAATTTTTTATTTTAGATGGGGTTAAGAAAGAATTATTTTCAGGGGACCTGAATAACATCTTAGAATGTAGGGAATCCCTGTGGCAATTGGTGTTTGGAGCTGACCAAACACCAGGGTTAACCGAGATGATCAATTTAAAATGTTTTTTAATATATAGATAACTGGTAAACAAAACACAATACATTTACATGATAGACATTTTTAAATGTTATTAGTATTTATCACAAAGATCAAATAAACATTTAGTGAAGTTGTTTATTTTTTTATTTACATATATTTGTACATGTATTCATTAATTTAGAATTCACAAAACTGAACACATATACATTTATACAATTATTTCATAGTAAGAAAGTAGTTAGCAGGTCACTATTTGTCACAGAGAGATTTTTTACCAAATAGAAAACGAATGATATGTAATGTGCTTCATTGTAAAAGAATGGTGAATGAGATTCATTCATTTATTACTATTTTTTTAAATGACATCATTTCCTGTGGAAATTGTATTTAAACAATAGTTTTTTTACACTCATTGTTTCTGAGGAAGTTCACGTAAATAAAAGTGGATGAAAGCGCTTAAAAAATATCTTTGGAGAGTGAGAGTCTTTTTGTGGAGCTGTTCTGGATTATTTGCCTGGCTTTTGGAGTTTTGTAATTTATTGGAACGTTTCTTCATTTGTTCACTTAGCATTTAAGTAGTATCCTCATTCAATGTTCCTAGTGATTTTTTTATACTCTTTCCCTTTTGTGGAAATAATTTCATCTTCAATGTTTCAGGCATTCTCTTTTGGAAAACAGGAAAGAGCTTTGCAGGAAATGTCTCTGTTCAAGTGTCCATAGTTTGCTTTTCTGAACCTGCTGAGTGGATGCTTGTGGTCTTGCCACCTCCTCTTGTTTTCTCTTTGTTAGTTTATCCTGTGCCTGCCAAGGGTCTGTGCAGGTTTGTAATCCAAGTAGACAGAAGACTCAAAATAATCCTGATTACAATAACTTGAAATGAAGTTTCACTTCTCTGTAGAGTCTTATGGAGGGAATAAAAGCTTTTTGTTAGTGTTTGTAATGAAAAATCATTATCCAGTAAATCCTTCTCTATCCAAACTAAGATTGTTCCCTTCATCCACAAAACGGAATTACCTCCTACAGCTGATGTCTGCAATTTAATCAGTACATGTTTCAGCCCCTTTCTCAGTCTGAAATTATCTGTACTTGCTCTATGTGGTCTTTTTATTTTTCTGTCAATAGAAATAGTCCAGTCCATATGCTGAAGCATTTCCTTATTAAATCTTTGCATTCCCTTCATTCCATTTGTTCTCATACTGCCGTGTTGTCTCTGCGTGACCAATCCCCAAGTTCAGTTTCTGCGCCATTTGTTCATGTTTTAATGTCACCATTTTTTAATTTCACCTCCTTTTCATCAGTTTGCATATCAACTATTTCCTCTGAATGCCTTGTTAAAACATCTTCTAGTTCCTGTAGTTTTTTATTTGTCTCAGTATATCTCAACAGGGACCCACTTCTCTTGAAAATCTCAGAGAGCATTTGGACAGTTTTTCTCTCTAGCATGACTCAAAATGTTCTCCTTTAGCTGGCATTACCATCTGCTTTTCTCAGCTCTGCTCCACCACACTGCTTTCAGTCTCTTTTTGAATTTTCACAGCTGCTCTCCCTTTCTCTTTGTTTTTTTCTATTTTTTGAACCATCTGGTAATGAGTGATCCCATGTGATATAAATTTTTATCATTTTCTATAATGTTTTGTGGCTCATGCTTCCAGTGATTTTCAGCTACTATAATATTATCACATTTGCACAATCCCCAGTGCAACAATCTTGCCATATTATGTATTTCAGTATACCGTCATTTTTCCATTAGTATATCACAAACACCAACAAGAAGTGCAACCGTTTCCAATTCTGTTTTACAAAATCTACATTTGTCTGTTTCTCTCACATGTTCAATGGACTTAGTAAAATATGGTTACTTAATTGAGATCATACCCCCAGAATCTAGTGGCTTCTTTCAATTCCCAAAAAATAAGTTATGTACTCACCATAACGTTCCACGTTGGTAGTCCATCTCACCCTTCATTTTTATATATGGGTTCAGAGCCGATCCTCAGCTCCGACTCGGCCTATTTTCAAGCTCGAAGACTTCTGGTTGGCTCGTGGCTAAGCAGGTATCCCATGGTGCACCAGTGCAATCCCCAGATCTTGTTTGCTGCTCACTAGAAATAAAAGAATAGAAAAATAGAAACAAACCAATACTAAAGGGTTGTCAACCAAGAAATTTACAGTATTACCTCCAGATCTTCCAGGATGGGGGCAGGAGGGCGGGTTGGTAAAAATGAAGGGTGAGATGGACTACCAACATGGAACGTTATGGTGAGTACATAACTTCTTTATGTTAGGTAGTTCAATCTCACCTTCATTTTTACATATGGGACAGCGTCCCTAGCGCCTTATTCTTGGGTGGCTCATTGGAAGATATTCCTGAGCACCATGGAGCCAAAGGATGCTCTACCCCTAGAAGCCAAATCCAAACTATAATGAGTAATGAAGGTGTGAGGGGTAGCCCACGTAGCTGCTGCACAGATATGATCAATTAGAACCCTGGCTTGAAAGGCTGCAGAGGTAGACAGAGACCTGGTAGAGTGAGCCTTGATCCTGTGGGGTAATGGTCTGCCCTCCGAACTGTAGATGAAAGCTATGCAACTCGAAATCCAGTTAGACAATGTCACCTTAGAAACTGGTAAGCCCAATATGGAATCAGAAAAGGAAACAAACTGGTCTGACTTCCGAAATTCTTTGGTCTGTTGCAAACAAAAACGTAGCTGTCTGTGAACATCCAACTGGTGGAAAAGATATTCAGCTGCATTGCTATGATTGGGAAAGAAGACTGGAAGCTCAATGGACTGGTTCAATGTGGCAGAAGAAAAAACTCTGGGAACAAATGAAGGATTGGTATGTAAAGAAACCCTGTCTTTATGAAAGACTAAATAAGGTGGCTTAATAGACAGGGCATGTAGCTCAGAAACACGTCTGGCTGATGTAATAGCTACTAAGAACACAGTCTTCCAAGACAAATACTTTAAGGAAGCTGAATGAGACTGTTCAAAGGGAGGGGATGATAGTTTGGACAAAACAAATTTAAGTCCCAAGAAGCCACAGGTTCCTGTAATGGTGGCCTCAGTAAAGTGGCTCCTCTCAAGAAAGTTTTGTATAACTTATGAGACATAAGGTTGACATTTGGAGATCCCAAATAAAAATGTGAGATAGCCATCAATTGTACTTTGATGGTGGCTGCGGCAGATCCCTGCTGAAAAAGCTCCAAAAGGAATTCCAGAATCACAGGAACCGGAGTGGTGTAAGGATCCACTTACATTTTCTGTGCCCAAATAGAGAACGTTTCTATTTACTGTCATACAGCCTTCTGGTTGATGGTTTATGCGAGGATAAAAGAATATGGGACACTGATGACGAAACATCATGAAGCCTGACTAGAGATGGAACTGGAGCAGCCAAGCTGTCAATTTGAGGGTGTGGAAAGAGGGGTGTAGTGAACCTGACATGTGGGTCAATAGATCTGGAACTGGGTCCAGGATCATCCAGGAGAAGAGGCTCGAGGAAGGGAAACCAGACCTAATGAGGCCAGTAAGGAGCACTGAGGATTAACTTGCTTCCCAGTCGGTTGACTTTCTGTATTACTTTGGGGATAAGAGGGAATGGAGTAAAGGCACAGAGAAGTCCCGTGGGCCAATCGTGAACCAGAGCGTCTCTGGGTGCTTCACTTAGAGGGGGAATTAGGGAAAAATAACTGCTGCACTTGGCATTGATTGGACTGGCAAAAAGGTCGCAGCAAGGTTGTCCCCATTTTCGGAAACTCTGTTCCACTATTTCTCATTTCAGAGACCACTCATGGGGCAGCAAGATTGCCCGGCTCAGCTTCTCGGCTATCATGTTGATTGTCCCTGGAATATGTGTGGCCACCAGAAAGCGCTGGGAAGAAATCGCCCATTCCCAAATTTGCATGGCCTCTTGACAGAGTGGGTAAGATCTGGTACCGCCATGTTTGTTGATATACCACACAACCAACATGTTGTCCAATTGTATCGCAATCATCCCTGGAGGAAGAAGATCCTGAAGTGCTTGCAAAGCCAGAAGCACCGCTCTCATCTCCAGAACGCTGATAAGAAGATGAGCCTTGTGTTCTTGCCATGTGCCGTGGACAGTCCTGCCAAGATAATGCCCACCCCACCCTACCTGGGAGGCATCCGTGGTCACAGTGGCAACGAGTTGGGTGGGCACAAAGGGAGCTCCCATGAACAAGTTTTCTGGGGTCTATCCACCAATGAAGGTCCTTTTTGCATGATTCCGTCGGCAGAACAGGGTGATTCAGCGGTAGATATTGGACCGACCACTGGGAGAACAGGAGCCATTGAAGGATTCTCATGTGCAACCTGGCTAAAGGTATTAACAGAATGGCTGAGGCCATCATTCCAAGAAGTTGAATAATCCATTTTGCTTTGACCTTCTGAAGCGGAAAAAGACGCTGAACTTGTGAGATGAGGTTGTGTGCTCTTTTGGAGGGAAGACGAACTGTCAAATCCACTGTGTCTACCTCTGCGCCTATAAAATTCACAGATTGCAAGGGCATTAATGCAGATTTTTCCCAATTTATGGAGATCCCTAGTTGAGCACAAAGCTGGATGGTGGTGTCCCTGTTTTGGAGACGTAGATGCCTGGTGGGAGCTTTCAGGAGCCAGTCCAAATATGGAAACACCTGGAATCCCTGATGTCTCAGGTGAGCTGTCACTACTGCCATGCATTTGGTGAACAACCTGGGGGCTGTGGTGAGACCAAAGGGCAGAGCATGAAATTGATAATGGCTGGCTCCCAGCCGGAAGCGCAGATACCTCCTTGACGCCTTGTCCATTTTTATATGGTTGTAGGCGTTTTGGAGATCCAGAGAGCACATCCAACAGTCTTTCCCTAACAATGGGAGTATCGACTGCAATGTGACCATCTGAAACTTGTCCTTTTTCACAGATTCATTTAATCTGCTGAGGTCCAATATTGGCCTCCAGTTTCCGGTTCGTTTTGAGACTAAAAAGAACCTGGAGTAAGTTCCGGATCCTGTCTGGACAGCTGTGGCAGGCTGGATGACGCTTTTTGAGAGCAACTTGTTGATCTCCACAGTTGCCTGATCCCTGTGATTAGGTGGAACTTCTGGGATCTTCTTGGGAACAAATGGTGGAAGGGAAAAGGGTATGATATAGCCTCTGGTAATAACTCTTTGTACCCACTTGTCTTGAGTTATATTTAGCCAGGCTTCTGAATACAAAGAAATGCAACCCCCGACTGGCCTCAGAGAAACGCAGTCGTGTCCCACATCAGGGGTGCTGACAAGGCCGCCCACCAAAGGAACCACGGCCTTGCTGGTATTACGGACTGCCCCTGCCTCTAGGGCGACATCTACCATTTCCTCCTCCTCTGCCTCTGAAGGAGGATTCACTGTGTGTGTCAGGAAAGGCCCTCTAGGACTTTTTGAACCACATCTTACCTCCCCCTTTGACCATTGGGTATGGTCGAGAGCGGACGGTAAAACGGACTCCCACGGCAGAGAGAGTCTTTCCTTCCTGTTCACACCGAGTGAGTGTTTCTTTCACCTTGGAACCAAACAAGGAGGAACCATCAAATGGGGCGTTGGTGAAGGTGGACTTAAAAGGCACCACAAAGTTACACAAGCACATCCAGGAGTGGCGCCTAAGGCCAACTCCTGAACCCTCGGCTAGCTCCATCAGCCGCATGAGAGAAAAGCCGCATGGAGGAATTAACTACCGAATTTAGGGTGGACAACTGAGCAGAGATCCTATCAGGGACTCCCTCAGGACAAGCATCCTGTATGGAATCTCCTAACTCCTTGAGAGAGATCCCTCTGCATTCTCGTGAAATGGGTAAGATAGTTCAGAAATCTAAGTGTGAAGCCACTGAACTAAATACACGCTTCCCAAATCTGTCCATCTGTCGAGAATCCTTGTTTGGCAGATGAACAGAGGAAGAAGTCTCCAACTCCTTCTTTGTTGCTGCTGCCACCACTATGGCATCTACGGGAACGCCCTTAGACAAGAATTATTTTCCAGACGGGGCAGACGGGAACTTATTTGGTCTTCTAGGGACTGGCTCCAAGGCATCGGGAGTATCCCACACCTTCCGACTAACCAGATCAGTTAGCTCATCGAAAGGTGGAGACACCCAAGAGGCAGAGGCTTGAGACCCGAAAGCCTTCAGGTACACTGACTCCTCATCAGAAGGGTTGACAGTGGGCCAGTCGCACCTCTGTTTAAGGATCTCTAGAATGTCCACAAAGAACACATCATCAGAGGACAACTTAGGGGACCCCACTGACTCATCGAGGTCAGTGTCTGATGTCAAAGACTCATCCTGGGAGTCCATATGCTTCCTCTTGCATACTCTCTTCCAAGGGGGCTCCTCAAAAGGACCTTCTGGGGAGGCCCCGGAAGAGTGGGGGCCACCAGCTGGTGGCTCCTGAGGCTGTGGGTCTCTGCTGTCTCTGGAGAGAAGGTACTGAAACCGAAGTGTGAGCCCTGGGGGAGAACAGTGCTTGTACCACTGGCAGGGGCTATCGATTGTGACAGCACACTCCTCATCACCTCAAAAGCAGACCTCTCCAACTCCGAAGACTGTCCCCGCTCCGAAGAGACAAAGGACGGTGTCGGAGCCTGAGCTATCGGCTCCGAGATAGATGCAGGGTCCGAGCTCACCCTGGCAGAAGCACCGGGAAGAAGGCTCAGAACCGATGAAAATCGATTCAAACCCTCCCCCTCAGCGCTGACAGAAGAGCTTTGATCCCTGCACACGACAGAGCCAAGCGTGTCAGAGCCGAACTCGGCTCCAATGCAACAGCAAGGGGAGCCAGAACCAAGGGTTCCTCCATTGGTAACCAGCACTCTGGCTCCAAAAAACCAACATGACTCGGAGGAGGAATCACAGATGAGGACAAGACTGGTTCGAGTGGCTCTGGAGCCGACTGGGTAGGAGCCAACAAAAATTTAGACAGGGCAGACGACTTCAGGAGTCTCAGTACTACCCTCTCCACATCTTCTTCCGAAACACTCCTGGAAGATCTAGAAGATAAAGTTGGGGATCTTGACCTAGCAGGCACTGGAGATCTGGCCATCAAGGAGACCGGTAGGAACTCTACAGACCGGCTCCGAGAAGCAGAGTCAACTATTTCCAAGGGTTCAGCAGTCGGCACCAAAGCACCTGTGACCGAATCTGAAACCACGGTGCTCTCCATCGTATTCGAAGACTGATGAGTCAGGGAGGCAGATTTTGTTAATTTGGCAGGTGGCACCGAAACACCAGCTGGTGCTGGATAAGGCCTTTTTGAACCTTTTGATTTTGAGTCAGATCTTGACTTTGAAGACTTAGACGAAGAAGCCGAAGAACCAGATAAAGCTTCCTCGAAGGTTGGCTTCAGAAGACCCCTGAGAATCAGTTTGTTCTTTCTCTCCTGCAACACTCTAGGAGAGAAAGCATGACAGAACAAACATGATTCTTGCAAATGGATGGCTCCCAAGCAGTAGACACAGCTACTGTGGCCATCTGTCAAATACATTTTCTGGGAGCACTTCATACATTTTTTAAACCCAGAGGGTTTGTGCTCCTTACTATCCTTAGACATTGCAACACACAAGCAACCAAAGAAGAAAAGATAAAGATAATGACCGAGGACTAAGTCCTCTAACTAAAACAGGCCTAGCCCTGCAGAAGAATTACACGAGGACTAGAGTAGAAAAATGAGGACTAGGTCCTCTAAGTTAAATGGGCCTAGCCCTGTAAAGAACCAGGTCTTCTAATTCAAACAGACCAAGTATACCACAACACATACACACACACACGCGCTCAAAAGATAGGAGAAAAATTTGCAACTGTAAAGTGATTAAGACTTTAGCGGGTCCCCGCTAAAGACTACCAGTCAACAATAATCGATTGACAGGAAAGTAATCAATAGGAGCCCCTATTGATTAAGAACGGCGAAACTGCCAAACTAACTATCTAGACAATAAATCGCAAGTGCGCCTAACTACTGATACACAGGAGAATACTACTATTGATCACACAAGACCACAAGACAATTAAGGTAAACCCTATATGTATACTTTCCAGTAAATAATAGAAAAATGGTGAAACCGCCAAAACTAATGATTTAGGCAAAAAGCGCAACTGCACCTAACTACTGGTACACAGGATACTACTACTACGGTCAAGACAATTAAGATAAAGCCCTATATATATATATATTTTTTTCCCAGCAAATATGCAAAAAAACACTTTATAATGAAAAATGCAAAAACTTAGCCAGAGCTAAGAGAAGCACATCCGAACTCGATGCAGCAAACGAGATCAGGAGATTGCACTGGTGCACCACGGGATATCTGCTTAGCCATGAGCCAACCAGAAGTCTCCGAGCTTGAAAATCGGCCGAGTCGGAGCCGAGGATTGGCTCCGAACCCATATGTAAAAATGAAGGTGAGATTGGACTACCTAACATCATATGTTTGGCTAACTTGCTACAGACAAACAGACAATATGCCTATTCTACTATTCTGAAAGTTATTTCACTTATTTATTTACATTTCTTTACAGGGAAATTCCAACTGGACACAGGTCCTTTCTCAGTGGAGACCCGGGGAGAAAAGCTCCACAGAACAATAAATGAGCAGCAGAGTGCATGAACAATTGAATATACATACAACAGCAAATAATACATACTGCAGCAAACATTAGCTATACATACAATATGAAAAATAGTAATGAACAAATAGGTTCATAGGTAGGTACTAGGCTATTGGCCCTACGGCCTATACAAGGCTAGCCAAAAAGGTACCCTGGCTTTCGCCACCCAAGAAAATTATTTTCCTGTGCCCCTGTTGAGCGCAGCCACAGAGGTGATCCCCTGGGGTAAATTTCCTACTTCCCATCCAATCATCAAGATTTTTCTTGAAGAATGCTAATGAGGAGCTTTGTTTGATATAGCTAGGTAGTTTGTTCCAGAGTATGGGAAATCTCTGGGATGGGAATCTATCCCTCCAGCATGTTCTGTTTATTGTGGTGACAAGGTTTAGGTCCCTAGAGCGTGTAACTCGGAGGGATTGGGATTTCTTTAAGTGGAGCAAGTCCAACAGCTCTGGATTTGACACAGCTTTGTATATTAGGCAGAGATCGCCTCTGAGTAGGCAATATGCGATGGAGTAAAGCTGGTGTTTTTTGAGATGGTCTACGTAGGGCATCTGTTTGAGGCTGGTAATCCTCTTTGTGAGGTATTTCTGCGGCCTTTCTAGTTGTTGTAGATGTCTTGTGAGGTACATACTAAAAGGGGCGTTGTACTCTATAATGTGTCTAATGAGTGACAAGTAGAGGGGAACAATGACCTCTTTTTCCTTGGATGAGAAACCTTTTGTGATGAGGTGTGCCACGTAGAAGGATTTCCTGACTGTGCCGATGTGATTATCAAAGGAGAGACTACTGTCCACCTGTGTCCCTAGATCTCATCACACTTTCAGTGTTAAGTAGACTACCACCTATGTGGTAGCTCATGAGAAGAAGCAAAACCCTGTAGACGTCACCAGCAGAGAATGAGCAAGTTCTACTTGATTAAGAAGAAAACGAGCTTTTATTGATAATACAAATAAAATACGAGGAGCGGTTTCGGCATAAACTGCCTTCTTCAGATAGTGTAATGTAAAGACCAGCAATGGTTTAAATAACATTGAAAAAACAATCATAATGAGGCTTTAGTCATTTCCTTTTTCCTTTGTGTTTTACTTCCAATCACAATGTAGCAACAGTGAACTTATTTACATGAGCTAAGGAGAACACGATCTTGTAACTGATGCTTTGATGTTAGCCAAGCATTTGTCTAACTAATGGTATTATATCCAATCAAGATGCTTCTATGTTCTACTAAGGGTTCAGAATTACTGTTTTAATGACAACCAATCATAAACTTCACATTGGTTATTTCCAATCGCAATACAGCCTTAGTAAGCTTATTTGCATACATTGAAACTATTTGGCACTATAGCCAAGACCAACCCAATCATATATCCCACTTGGGTTCTTACTTCCAACCACAATGTAGCATCAGTAAACTTATTTGAGTAAACTAGAACTACTGCTTGATACTATAGTCAGAATCATTAAGCATCCTTGTATGTCAAGTAAAGTTAATATCCATGTCAAGACTTAATAAGTACTTGAAAAAAGTTTCATCCCGTTCTCCTTAGTTTCTACTGCAAATATCAATAGATCTGAAGCAAAGCTTCCAGTGGTTTCATAAAAGCAAGCTTTACACCTTAAAATATTATGTCACATTCTTACCTTGCATAACTAAACACTTATAGTTAAGTTAGTAAGTACTAGCACAATGTTTTCTAAACTACATAAAAACTTGGTATCCAATGGAAATAAAACTAAATATATAAAGTTAAGATATCCAAAGACATGACAAAAAAAAATGCTTCAGTTGCAAAGTATGTTAACTAAACATATATCCAGCTCAGAGAGTTGCTTGTTGCCAATTAAAATTACTATTAAGTTTATTTTATGTTTATTTTATTATTATTGAAACTGTATTATAGCATGAAAGTCTGAGTGTTCTTTCATGTCAGTTTGAGAAAAAAAAAAATAAGTAAACCACATATATGTGAAAATATATTGCTGACCATTTCGGTCAAAGATCTCATTAAGAAAAGGATGACTTATTTTAAAACGCTCATTGGTCAAACAAGACTGAGTTTGTTAGAATGTCTGCCCGCATTCGTGGCTGCAGAAAGATAATAAAGATGACTCAAAGGAGACTTATTCAGGTAAGCTATCGCATTGGAAAAACCACATTGCAAAATAGCTCACATACAAACATACATCATTGGTTGCCAAGGTCATTAAAAAAGAGGGTCCACCCACTTTCACGGCTGCAGGGATATCTAATACCTTCTTGCACATTTTAACTATTTATTTAAAGCTTGAAGCCTTGTCAGTAGATAAGTATCTTGGGGAAACGAAGAAAAAAAATATATATATAAAAACTCAACTGTAACTTTACAAGAAATTTAACAATCACAAGCAATCCGCCAGCTTTCACGGATTCTCATTGAATCTGCTCGTAAAGAAAAATTTTTGTTACTTCTTAATAAAACAACCTGATGACATCAAAAGAGTGTCCATGATTATCTTAATAATAATGAAAAGACCATTGGATTTCGGGCTTGCATAAGTTATACCAGCTTACCAATTATTTGAATTGAAACTGAAGAAAGACATACTACAAATGTCTATGCTATTTCATATAGGTAAGACCTTAGATAAAGACCAAGTAATATTAAGTATTCACTATACCCACATCTATTAAAAAACGTCATTACTTGTAACCAATAAGTTCAAAGCTATGGTATGAAACATGTCACAAAAGAATGTTGAATGACTAAAAATCAAAAACAAACCTTCATTTTGAAAGCATTAAAACTATTAAACAATGCATTAAAATTACTTATTGATTGTGAGACGTCTGTTTTTCAGAAATGGTTTTAAAGGGATCATATTGTTCAAACCTGGAGGAAGTGTACTTCTCAAATTAGTAATCCATTTAACTTCACATAGTTCTGTTCGATTCATGACATCTACTTGTCTGGGATTGAATGGAATCGTCTCTATGGTTTTAAATGTGAACTTATGTGCTGGATAGGAAGCTATATGGTTTACAAGGCTGTTGTGAGGGTCTCTATTAGAGATATCCCTCATATGGCGCAACATTCTATTTTTAAATTGTTGGTCAGTTTTACCCACATAAAAAGATGGGCAGTTGCTGCAGGTTGCAAGATATACAAGATGTTGTGTATTTGCAAGTGGCTGCTGCTCTGAAGTAATACATTTGGTTCGCGTTCGGATGCACAAATGAGGTAGTTCAATTAATGAACTGGCAAGCTTTACATCTCCCATATTTGTAGGTGCCTTCACTCATAGCGGTTGTCTTCTTCTTGAGACCATCTTTATTGCAATAGTTGTTTCAAATTATTCTTATTTTTAAAGACAAATCTCGGTTGATTGCCTACAATGCTTTTGATTTTTTCATTTTCAGTGAGGATCGACCAAAATTGTTTAACGATATTACAAATTTGCACATAGTCCGTACTATAAGTCAAGACACAATTGACCTTATCCCTTCCTGGTTTGACTAAATATGCTTTCTTTTGGTTTATTAGCTTCTATTTTTTCATTTCTTTGAAGAAAATAAGGACGTACTTTATTAAGAACACTGGTCTGCAGGTCTGGCTTACTAGATAAATCTTTATCCTTGTAGCCTCTTTCTCTGAGATTTGTTTTTAGTATAGAACACTCTGTATTGTATGTAGTTTCTTTCATGCACAACCTGGAAGCCCTGCTCATTTGATTTTCCATAATGTTTTTAAAAACATGTCTGGGATGCATGCTGGATCGGTGCAAATAATGGTTATGCCAAGTTGACTTACGATGGATTCTAGTGTGCATACCTTTGCCACTATCTAAACTTAGTGCGATATCCAAAAAACGTTATCATATTTGGAGGGTTCAACAGTGAACCTCAGAAATGTTGTTGTGGAATTCAAAAAATTATTAAAGTCAGCTAAGTCCTGTTCACTCCCTCTCCAAAGAAGGAAGATGTAATCAACAAAGCAACCATAATACAGTATACATTGGTGCCAAAGATTGCTGATATTATGGACATGATTCATCTCCCACTGAGCAAGAACCAGCTTCGAGTAACTATTCGCACATGGGGTGCCCATCGCTACACCTCATGTTTGATTATAGCACTCATTCCCTTATATGAAGATATTATTCTCCAAAATCAATTCAAGGAGGTAGCAAATTACCTCCACATTTCAGCCTCTAGACATTCCTATGGTCATAATGGCCTCTATGCCATATTCATGTGGGATGACCGTAAAAGGACTGACTACATCCATGGTAACCAAGATCAGGTCTGAAAAATTAATGAGGTCTTTTATGCTTGTGTTAAGAGAAGTTAAAAAAAGCTCCTGAATCCTTCAGTACCATGTCAACTGTGGTTAGTAGTAGTTTTAGTTAATTTTCTACATATACGGACAGAGGTTCAGTTACCCAACCTTGACCTGCTACTTATGGGTCTTAGCAGTGGATTAACAGGATCTTTATGGATCTTGGGAAGGCCACTTATTACTGGCATCACTGGGTTTGAGGTTTCAAGAAATGTAATTAGGTCCTCACTGATACATCTCTCTAATAGGAGATCATTCAATGCACCATGCACATATTTCACTCTCTGTTCCAAAAGTTTTGGGGTGACAATTGCATATGTTTTATGGTCACTTAACATTTCTTTCATTTTATTACTATACCAAGAAGCATCCATTACCACTGAAGTGCCACCATTATCAGCTGGTTTTAGGACAATGTCTACATTATATCTCAATTCCATAAGAGCTTGACACTCAGTTGTTAGATTATAAAAATGATTCTGTTTGTTTATATCTATCCTGAGTTTGCTAACTTTATTTTCACATAAATTTATAAATAGATCCACTGAAGGATGGTTCATAGGCACAAAAGTACTAGGTTTCTTAAATCTCTGTGTAACATCAGTATTACTTTCAGGGAATATATTTCTAAGCTCACATTCCAACCAAAGAGCTTGATATCAGTAATAAACTCATGGAGATCTGAACGGAGAGAGGGGAACGGGGGAACAAAAGTCAAGCCTTCCTATAACACTTTAATATGATCTTGACTGAGTGGAAAATGAGACATGTTGATGACTAACGAATTAACGGTTTCATTTACCAGCTCATTTTCTTGCGTTTTCTTTCTTGACTTGGTGTCTTGCCACGTTTTGCAGATTCACTTTGATGGAAATAGGGAAAGGGTGGAAGGCTAAAGAATTCCCTAAAGGGCCTTCCTTTGGTCTAGCACCATTTATATGGTCAGAACTGAGGTTTGTGTGACTCTTCGGTAGTACACTGGTTGTATTACTAGGCATTGTAACAGCCATTGTGGTATTGTTCTGTTTATTTAATTCTCAAGTTTCAAAAGTTGTAAATTATCAACACTGGTAGATACGCTCAACGTGTCATGTCGTTTGTTGGTATCCCTATTAGAGTCAACCAGGCGACTATTACTTCGTGGCCATTCAAAAACATTTCCATTTGTGAAGTACTGGAAGTCTCTCTTTAGTTTCCTAGTCTTTTGTGCTTTGAGTTTATTCTCATACAAAGCCAAATTATGTTGTAAAGATTCCAGCTTCTGAAGGCAGGCTTCATTAAGTTCCATCTCTTCCAGTTGTGACTGCTTGACCTTTATTAAATCAGAGGCTGAAATTTCCTCCAGTTTAAAGTAATCAATCAAGAGATGCATATAATTAAAGCTGGTTTCCAGGTTAATAGATTGCCATTTGGCTAGTAAGTCAGGGTAGTGATTACCATAACTAGGGAGGCATTTCAGTCTCATGCCTCTTGGGACTACCTTGTGATGTATACATGCTTCAAAACGGAAGCGTTGCCATTGTAGCTTCTTTAATCGAAATGCAGCAGCCTCCACTTCATGCAAAATAGTCTCAAAGTGGGCAGGAGTCTCAAATGCCTTATTCACTGTTGTAAAATCCATTGTTAAAGTAAGTTGTATTAATGGGTTGTCAGATTCACATAAAAATTCTGATAGTCTGGTATTCCTGTTATTTTCATGCATGCTTGTGCTACTTCTGATTTCAGAAGCACTCTCCTCCATGTGTAATGAGTAGGTAACAAAACTAAGTAAAATGAGAATATATATCCCACTCACACTTAAGCATCTCAGGCTGGGAAAACAGAAGAAGCAAAATCCTGTAGATGTCACCACAGCAGTGAATGAGCAAGTTCCACTTGATTAAGACAAAAATATTGATAAAACAAATAAAATACGATGAGTGCTTTTGGCGTAAACTGCCTTCTTCGGATCGTGTAATGTAAAGACCAGCAATGGTTTAAATAACACTGAAAAACAATCATAATGAGGCTTTAGTCACTTCCTTTTTCCTTTGGTTTTTACTTCCAATCACAATGGAGCATCAGTGAAGTTATTTGCATGAGCTAAGGAAAACAAGATCTTGTAAGTGGTGCTTTGATGTTAGTCAATCATTTCTCTAACTAATGGTATTATATCCAATCAAGATGCTTCTATGTTCTACTAACGGTTCAGAATTACTGTTCTATTAACAACCAATCATATACTTCACATTGGTTGTTATTTCCAATCACAATACAACCTTAGTAAGCTTATTTGCATAGACTGAAACTGCTATTTGGCACTATAGCCAAGACCAACCAATCATATGTCCCACTTGGGTTCTTACTTCCAACCACAGTGTAGCATCAGTAAACTTATTTGCATAAACTAGAACTGCTGTTTGATGCTATAGTCAGAATCACTAAGAATCCTTTTATGTCAGTGAAGTTGATACCCATGTCAAGACTTAAGTACTTGATAAATATAGTTTCATCCTGTTCTCCTTAGTTTCTGCTGCAAATATCAATAGATCTGAAGCAAAGCTTCCAGTAGTTTCATAAAAGCAAGCTTTACACCTTAAAAGATTAAGTTACATTCTTACCTTGCATAACTAAACACTTAAAGTTAGTAAGTACTAGCACAATGTTTTCTAAACTGCATAGAAACTTGGTGTCCAATGGAAATAAAAGTAAATATGTAAAGTTAAGATATCCAAAGACATTAAAAAAAATGCTTCAGTTGCAAAGTATGTTAACTAAACATATACCCAGCTCAGAGAGTTACTTGTTGCCAATTAAATTATTATTAAAAAGATACCCTGGCTTTCGCACCCAAGAAAATTATTTTCCTGTGCACTTGTCAAGCAGAGACACAGAGGTGATCCCCAGGGTGAATTTCCTATTTCCCATCCAATCACCAAGATTTTTCATGAAGAGTGCTAATGAGGAGCTTTGTTTGATATAGAAAGGTAGTTTGTTCCATAGTATGGGAAGTCTCTGGGACAGGGAATCTATCCCTCCAGCATGTTCTGTTTATTATGGTGACAAGGTTTAGGTCCCTAGAATGTGTAGCTCGGAGGGACTGGGATTTCTTTAAGTGGAGCATGTCCAACAGCTCTGGGTTTGAGATAGCTTTGTATATCAGGCAGAGATCGCCTCTGAGTAGGCGAAATGCGACGGAGTAAAGCTGGAATTTTTTTAGACTGTCTGCGACGGGCATCTGTTTGAGGCCAGTAATCCTCTTTGTGAGGTATTTCTGCAACCTTTCCAGTTGTTGTAGATGTCTTGTGAGATACATACCAAAAGGAATGTTGTACTTTATGATGGGTCTAATGAGTAACTAGTAGAGGGGAACAATTACCTCTTTTTCCTGGATGAGAAACCTTTTGTGATGAGGTGTGCCATGCAGAAAGATTTCCTGACTACTGTGGCAATGTCATTATCAAAGGAGAGACTACTGACCACCTGTGTCCCAAGGTCTCATCACACTTTCAGTGTTACGTACACTACCACCTATGTGGTAGCTCATGGGTACAGAGTTTTTACAAAAGGGGATGACAATGCACTTTTTGGCATTGAGCTTAAAGCCATGGCTTTGACACTAGGCATCTGTCTCAGTGAGGCCCTTTTGTAGGATGTCCACATCGTTAGGGGGTTTCAATTATGGCTCCTAGTTTGCAGTCATCTGCGAACTTCATTATTTTTTTATTTATTTTTATTTTACATTTGTTGACCAGGACAGTCCGACTGGATGCATGTCCATTTTCAGTGGAGGCCTGGGGGGAAAAAGCTCCAGGTAAACAGAAACATTAAAAACATGTTACAATTATAATTTTGACTAAGAGTACATAAGCAAACAATAATAAACATGTTCCACAGGTTATTAGCCATAGACCATCAGTGTTAGCCTGTCCTTCAGAAAAGTAGATACCAAACAGGAGAGGACCCAGGACTGAACCCTGTGGTACTCCACTTGTCATTGGTCTTAAGTTGGATTTGGAGTCTGCTACTTACAGAGTGCGGGTTCTGTCAATGAGCCATTTGGCAACCCATCTTGTGACATAGGGATTTATACCTAGTTTAGTGAATTTATCTATAATTCCAGAGTGGGGGATGGTGTCAAAAGCCTTGGTGAGATCTAGGTAGGCTGTATGAACCACCTTACCCCCGTCTACAGCTTTGGTGACTGCTTCAAAGAAGTCTTATCAGGTTTAGGAGACATGATCTGCCTTTTACAAACCCGAACTGGGTGGTGTCCAGAGTTTGGAGATTACCAATGTCTTTGTTTATAAGTTCCATGATGATAGGTTCCATGGCCTTGCAGACCAGGCTCATTAGGCTAATGGGGAGGTAGTTCCTGGGGTCCATGGTGGCTCCCCCCTTTGTGGAGTGGGATAACCGTCGCTGTGCGTCATTCAGTGGGCATAAATCCTGAGATGAGGCTATGATTGAACATGGTGCTTAGGTGGGGTGCCAGTTCATTCTGTAGTTCGTGTAGAATGCAGCCTGGGATGTTGTCAGGACCCATGGAAACTGTGTTCTTGGCTTTGGAGAGTGTGTTTTTTACCTGTGTAGTAGTGATTACAGGAACTCTGCACTCTTCCGGTATAGAGATGGGCCCTTTAGGGGATGACAGGGGGGTAAAGTTAGCACTGAACCTATGTGCCAGGATGTTGCCAATATCAGTTGGTTGTGTATATTTAGTGCCATTGTGCTGTAACTCACAGCAGATCTGAGTGTTGCCATTGAGATTCTTGGCATAGCTATAAAATGCTTTGTGGTTGTCTTTAGAATCAGTGGAGATTTTGTTTTCGTAACTAGTTTTGGAGGATTTTATGAGGGATCTCAGCTTCTTACTGAGGCTGACTAGGGAGTTCCTCCAATCATGGGATTTTACTCTTTTTTGCAAGTTTCTTTCTTCTGTTGTAGAATTTGTTTATGGCAGGGGACCACCAGATTGGCTTCCTTTTTTTGGAGGATAGCATCTTGGTTCTGTTAGGGATATCATTATCCACTCACTCGTGTAAGTGTTTATAAAATGCATTTGTTTAGGATTCAGCAGTCGTACCTCTATTGTCCATCTGCACGGGTGTCGTGAAGTTTGCCACTTCTGTCTTAAGAAGCGTGAAGTTGGCTTTGGAGAAATTTTTTACAGTGGTTTCCCTAATGGGGGGGGGGGGGGTATGTGTATGTCTACGGTGATTAGCTTGTGGTTGGATATGACCAACCAGGAATTGACCTCTGGTGTGGAACACTGGTCGCCCATGTTGGTAATGACCAGGTCTAGAATATTGCTGCCCCTGGTGGGGGTCTGGATAAGCTGATCCAAGGTGGTGGAATTTATGAATTCCAGAAAACGTTGAGCAAAAGAGTTGGTACATGAGTAGTTTTCCCAGTTAATGGTGGGGTAGTTGAAATCAGACATTATTAGTATATCAAGAAATGAGGAGTGGGAATCCTGGGGCATGGTGGGAAATCTGTAGCAAGTTACAATTTGGATTGCAGTCTTGCCCAGAGTTAGTTGCACTTGGATAATCTCGGATGCATTATGCTAAGCAACTAGCCTGGAGGTGTGGATATCCTTAATGAATATGGACACGCCTCTGCCTTTAGTGTTTCGGTCCAAGTTAGGTGGCCAACAGGTGTGGTATGAATTATAACCTGGTAATGCAGGGGTGCTCTCTAGAGCCTTGAACCAGGTCTCTGTCACTGCACAGATGTTGATGTTCTCCATTTTGAGTGCCACGAGTGAGTGCATTTTGAGGTTTAGACTTCTAGCATTGAGTAGCACTACTCAGATTTTGCTTGCTTGTACCTGTTACGGTGGCGAATTTGTCATTTGAACCTTGCCTAAAAAAGGCACTATAGGGGTGGCAAGAGCCTTAGCCAGTATCTGGAATCCCAAGGGCGACAGGTGCAAGCTATCTCTGGCAATGTATCGTGGTCTGTCGATCATGTCAACCCAGGCAGACAGACACTGGGACTCCTTAGAATGACACCAGATGCTTAGCCAATTGTTGCAGTCAATCATTTTTTCCAAGTGTACTGTGGTATTATACCAATATCTAGCTAAAGGCTAGGAATAAAGGTAGGATGTATATACAGATAGTACTAAGCTCAAACAGATACTGTTCTAAACTCCTATACCTAAATCTTATACACAAATATTGCACTAAATTCAAGCAGATATAAAACACAGTTTACGGCAGTCCATTAGCATAGTTGGTTATCAACATGCTGGTTATACGTCCCAAACCTCTTAGCTAAACCATTCTTATTACTAGATAAACAATGTTCATCAATGTACCACCTTACATCACATCTAAAACATAATATAGTGGTTCCTGAAAGTTTCATCGTGATCACAGACATCTGCATATTCTTAGTTATAGGCTTACCTTGCACAGTTTTAATGGTGCTTCCTTAAATACTATCCCTTTAGTTACTACCACTAATTTAGCAGTACTATTAGGGTCATGCTAAAAAGCCCATATATGAATATTACTTGGGTGTGCTCTTTTAACTTTAAAAACTGCTAAAGTATCTATCACTTTATGTTTACAGTTCACATATGTTTTCAACCACTAGTTTAAAATATGCTTTAATTGAGACATTTCTAATCTTGCCATTTTACTTGAAGGAAATGCCCATTTATGAAATGTCATTACATGCGTTGCAGAAGACACACTAGCTGTACGTAGCATTTTCTTTTTAACTTTTGATATTTCATACAGTCAACATCTTCCATTTCTATATAAGAGTTGAGAAGTCCCCCCCACCAAGTTGTGGAGAAAGGATTTTGTACAGTCAACCTGAGTCCAATTCTCTTGCATGACATATCTTTCAAAGATAGTAAGATAAACTTTAAGGTCATCATCCTCATTCAGTTTCTTTAGCAGAAGGACAGTTTTGGAGGTGTTTAGTTCATTGGCTATCACAGGCATTTGTTCCTGAAGTAAGTGATTAAGTGCTTGCTAGTACCTTCACTTGTCTACTGAAGAACCACTACAGGTTGACTCATATGTGTTGATATGCACCAAAATATAATAGTTCATTCATAGAAAAACTCTCCCTGATAGGCAGAGTACACAAAGAAAACCAACAATTTCTCTCTCTCTTAAGTTGAGATAATTAACTCAAATATTTTTGCACTTAGCTGTGATGACAGTGTCATCTGGTATATTTACAAAGGGGACAAAGACACTGAGTTGTCAATCAGCTGTCCCGGGTTCAAGGTCTGATTCCTTCTACTTCAGTGTTTACTGTAGGACTTTGAGCAAGTCACTTTACCAATCAGTGCACCCAGCTTGCAAATGAAAAGACAGGTGTCCAATGGGCATACTGGTTCACTTCCAATAAACTGTACTGGCTTTTCTGAATTTCTAATAAAATAAACTTCAATCAAACCTATGACCTCCACATATATACGTGTGTGTCTTTCTCTCTCTCTCTCTATATATATATATATATATATATATATATATATATATATATATATATATATATATACACACACACACACACACACACACACACACACACACACACATACAGTGGATATAAAAAGTTTACACACCCCTGTTAAAATGATGCCAGGTTTTTGTGATATAAAAAAATAAGACCACAATAAATCATTTCAGAACTTTTTCCCACCTTTAATGTGATCTATAACCTGTACAATTCAATTGAAAAACAAACAAATCTGTTAGGGGAAAAATATAAAAAATAAAAAAAATGTACAATACTCTGGTTACACAAGTGTGCACACCCTTAATAAACTAATACTTTGTTGTATGTGCACACCCTTAAACAAATACTTTGTTGAAGCACCTTTTGAGTTAATTACAGCGTTCGGTCTTCTTGGGTACACATCTGCCATCAATTAAAGAGACTGATTAACCCCAAACAAAGTTCAGCTGTCCTAGTAGGATTTTCCTAACATTTACTCAGTTGCCTGCTACAGCAAAAGCCATGGTTCGCAGAGAGCTTACAAAGCATCAAAGGGATCTCATTGTTGAAAGGTATCAGTCAGGAGAAGGGTACAAAAAATTTCTACAGCGTTGGACATACCATGGAACACAGTGAAGACGGTCATCAAAAAGTGGAGAAAATATGGGACAACAGTGATATTGTAAAGAACTGGACATCCCTCCAAAATTGATGAAAAGAGACGAAAACTGGTCAGGGAGGCTAACGAGATCTACAGCAGCACTGAAGGAGCTGCAGGAATTTCTGGCAAGTACTGGTTGTGTACTACATGTGACAACAATCTCCCATATTCTCCATATGTCTGAACTATGGGGTAGGGTTGCAAGACAGAAGCCTTTCCTTACACAGAAAAACATCCAGGCCAGGCTAAAATTTGCAAAACAATACATCAAGTCTCCCAAAAGCATGTGGAAAAATGTGTTATGGTCTGATGAGACCAAGGTTGAACTTTTTGGCCACAATTCCAAAAGGTTTGTTTGGCACAAAAACAACACTTTGCATTACCAAAAGAACACCATCCCCATGGTGAAGCATGGTGGTGGCAGTATCATGCTTTAGGGTGGCTTTTCCTCAGCTGGAACTGGGGCTTTAGTCAAGGTGGAGGAAATTATGAACAGTTCCAAATACCAGTTATTTTTGACCCAAAATCTTCATGCATCTGCTAGAAAGCTGAAGACGAAAAGGAATCTCACCTTTCAACATGACAATGACCCCAAGAATACATCCAAATCAACAAAAGAATGGCTTCACCAGAAGAAAAATTTAAGTTTTGGAATGGCCCAGCCACAGCCCAGACCTAAATCCAATAGAAAATCTGTGGGATGACCTGAAGAGGGCTGTGCACAAGAAATACCTTCGCAATCTGACAGATTTGGAACACTTTTGCAAGGAAGAGTGGGCAAATATTGCCAAGTCAAGATGTGCCATGGTGATAGACTCCTACCTAAGAAGACTGAATGCTGTAATTAAATCAAAAGGTGCTTCAACAAAGTATTAGTTTAAAGGTGTGCACACACAAAGTATTAGTTTAAGGGTGTGCACACTTATGCAACCAGCGTATTGTATATTTTTTATTTTTTTCCCCTAACAGATTTGTTTGTTTTTCAGTTTAATTGTACATGTTATAAGTGAAGTTAAAGGTGGGAAAAGTTTTGAAATGATTTATTGTGGTATCATTTTTTTTTATATCACAAAAATCTGGCATTTTAACAGGGGTGTGTAAACTTCTTATATCCACTGTATATACAGTAAAATCTCAGTTAACCAGCACCCATGGGGATTAGTAGATGCTGGATAACTAGTTTCTTGTTGCTTGAGAGTTACTATTAAAATAGGCCTGACTAATACTGCACCCTATACTATTTTTTTTGGTTTGACTTGTTCTCAGGTTAGGGAGAGAGGGAATTTATTCCTACATTCCATTTTAAAACTCTAAAACTGAGGAGAGACAGCCTAAACCACAGAACAAGCAGGGATCTGATACAAACTCAATAGATTTCACAGGAATGAAGTTCCAAAGCAGGCAGAATCACCAGGAATATAAAGAGAAGTACAAACTTGAGAAAAGGATCTAAGTTTTCTTTAAAACAAAATTTGAGTACTGTTTAATTTGGCTTTTAAAAGCTTGCATTAGATGCAACTGTTGAGAAGACTGATTTTTTATGTTTCACCTTGACAGTCTGAAGGTTCATTCTGCCACAGACTAAACTAATTAAAACACTTGTTTTTTTTCTGAAATGAGTTTACTTCTATATGCCTCTGCTTGTACCCAAGATGATGCTCTGTAAGGGAGACTACTTGCTTAATAGATGTACTTTAAATATTTTGTAAAGAAACAAAAAACACGCTTTTTAAACATCCAAGAAAGTCACCGAGTTTAATATAACATATAAACACTGAAGTGCTTTCATCTTTACACAATAAAGACTTCTTCAGATAAAAAAAACCCCTCAAGAACAGAGTATTTAAAATCCACTCTGAACCAAGTTATTCTCTTTTTTTTTTCATATAGGCCATATGTACATATTGTATATAGTTTGTCTTTGTTTCATTTGTATTCTAGTAGAAATTATGTTTTGTCTTTTTGAAAATCAATAAAATATTTGGAGGAAAAAAATCCACTTTGAAGTCAAATAACCAGTAGTTTTCTTAAAGTTACAATGTGCCATTTGACTGATGTTAGAAAAGAAGCCAAAACTGCCTAATCCCAGAGCCATCTAGATAAAAGCAATTTAACAGTCATTAATAAAACTGTCAATATACTTTAAAAAATAAACACATTTAATGTTGATAGACTTAAAGTTTAAGCAAACAAATAATTGAAGAAAGTTCATTCAAGCCTGAGCCGATGCTTGCATTAAAACTAAACTGCCACATTAACTCTCTTTCCAAAAACAACCCCCCCCCCGTGTTTCAATTCTACCTGTTCAAGCACTGTAAATTTAAACTTATGTTCCAGGCAAGACATAAGGTGCACAGACAATATTTTAGTCTGGCTTTTTTTTCCTTATTGACAAAAGAAATCAAAGTGGCTAAAAAAAACTATGCTGAAAAGCTGGAAGAAAAAAACAAGTTTTTAGCTAATGATCCTGCATCAGTGTGAAAAGGTCTACAAAACATTACAAACTACAGGAAACCATCCCCCTACACTCCAGCTAATT
Organism: Protopterus annectens; assembly: GCF_019279795.1. NCBI lineage: Eukaryota > Metazoa > Chordata > Ceratodontiformes > Protopteridae > Protopterus > Protopterus annectens. The sequence continues at coordinate 1,861,960,211 of NC_056725.1, forward strand.
ACAAGCTGGCTGATGACTTGAATGCTTTTACCTGCAAGCGTGAAAAACCTGAGGCTACAGATGACACTGTCACCAGCTCTGTCAGTGTTCAGACTTGTATGACTCTCACTCTGACACATTCTCACATTCAGCCTGCATTAATTATCTCTGAGGAAGATGCGTATCATTTTTTAAAAAGACAGCAAATTAAGAAAGCAGCAGGTCCAGATGGGGTTTCACCCTCATGTTTAAAAACATGTGCTTATCAACTGGCTCCTGTTTTTACTCAGTTTTTTAATAAATCGTTAGAGCTGTGTGAAGTTCCCTTATATTTCAAACAAGCCACTATCATTCCAGTGCCTAAAAATCCACTATAACAGGACTGAATTACTACAGGCCTGTTGTTTTGACATCAGTGGTCAAGAAGACTTTTGGGAGGCTGGTGTTAGCTCACTTGAAGGATATTACAGCTCCCTCACTGGACCCCCTTCAGCTTGCTTATCGAGAGCCAGTCAGCAGGTAATGTAGTTAATATGGACCTGCACTATATCTTGCAACATCTTGACAACCCAGGGACACATGCAAGGATTCTGTTTGTGGACTTCAGCTCTGAATTTAATACAATAATTCCAGAATGTCTTCACTTGAAACTCTCTCATCTTTCTGTTCCTGCTTCTACTTGTCAATGGATCACCAATTTCCTAACCAATAGGAAACAGCAGGTGAAACTGGAGAAATTTACATCTAGCTATAGCTCCATCAATACCAGGTGCCCCCAAGGATGTGTGCTCTCTCCACTGCTATTCTCCCTCTATATTAATGACTGCACCTCTAACGACCCTTCTGTCACACTTATTTAAATATGCAGACAATACAACTATTATAGGGCTCATCAGGAATGGTGATGAGTCTACATACAGACGAGAGGTTGAGCAGCTAGCCCTTTGTTGTAGTCAGAATAATCTGGAACTGAACACTCTTAAAAGTGTGGAGATGACACTGGACTTTAGGAATGGTACTACAATAGTATCCCCCCTCTTTTTATTTAATACTGCTGTGTCAGGTGTGGAATCAGTCAAGTTTTTGGGATCTATAATCACCTGGGACTTGAAGTGGGAGACCAATGTAGGGTCCATCATAAAAAAGGAACAACAATGAATGTACTTTCAGTGGCAGCTGTGGAAGTTCAACCTCCCACAGGAACTGTTGATTCAGTTCTAATCAGCAGTCATTGAGTCTGTTCTCAGCTCATCAATAACAGTATGGTTTGGATCTCTGTCTAATCATGACAATAATAGGTTACACTGAATAGTCAGATCTGTCGAAAATATCATTGGTGCTAGTTTGCCTTCCTTACAGGACCTGTACTATTCCAGAGTCATGAAAAGGGCAGGGAAGATCATCACCAACCCTTCACATCCAGGCCACCATCTTTCTGAACTATTACCATCAGCAAGGCGTTACAAATTAATGCACACCAAAACAAGCAGATATAAGAAAAGTTTTTTTCCACAGGCCATCATGTTCATAAATGGTTAACTCAGCTTATTAGGTTGGGGTATTGTTTTTACCAAGCCTCCGAGGATTCTGCAGTATTGTTTACATATTGTTAATACTTGTTTCTTTCAGAGTTTATTTCAGTATTTCTTGCACTGAGTTGCATTTTGCACCTTGTACGGATATGTATATTTACTTTTTTGTCTTGTTCTTAATAGTTGCATGCATGTCGTTTTTCTTGTTCTTAATAGTTGCATGCATGTCATTTATGTAATTCATACTTGGAGAGTCACTGAAACCAGAGTCAGACTCCTTGTATGCATGCATATTTGGCCAATAAATGTGATTCTGATTATTGCAATAAATGTTCATAAATTCTGTCTTTTAACATATGTTCAGTCTTTCCAACATAGAAACTTTCATAACCTTGACAAAGGGCTAAATAAAGGACTCCTCCTGACATACAGTTGTACCTACCCTTGACTTTATTGCATTCCCCCTTTACTACACAGGTGGTTACCACAATAAATGTTACTGCAGTATGCAACTACCACATTTAAACACACCACAAATGTGCCTGATTGTTTTCCTTGATGGTGAATTCACAAATGTTCTTAGAACCAAGTCTCTTTCAGTAAATAACTAAGGAGCTGTTACCAAGTTTTTCCTTGACATCTTTACTTTCATTAAAAATACTCCAGTTTTTATTCAAGACCCACTTGACGTACTTGTAGTCTACAGAAAAGTAATGATAAAACTAATCTTGTAGTTTGGTTTCTCATCCATGTTCAAGGGATGCTGTAAACCACCAGTTATAATGTCCCCTTTTATCCTAAAATCTTCCTCATTAAGAATAGGGGTGAAGTAGGTGTTGCTCCTTTTCACCATCACTTTATTCATAGAGAAGTCAAAAACTTTCTGGATATCTCCTTTTTTAAATTCTTCTTTTAAGTTGTTACAACTCATCCAGAAAGTCAGAAAAAAAAACTGAAACCATACATGCTGCTCTAACAAACTGGCCTTTCACTACAGCTTTTTTCAGTGCTACAAGATATGAGTTGGAATAGTGAAAAAAAAAAAAAGTAAGTCAATTTCTTATAAATTTTGGAAATAATTTTCCTGCGGTTATCATCCTTTACCAATTTTTACATCCAGGTAAGAAATTTTACCAATGCCCATGTCATGAGTATACTTAAAAAAATTCAGTGGTGGTGTTCAAATATTCTAGGAATGGTGGAATATAATTAATATCATCCTTCCATGCAATAAAGATATAATGCATGTACCTCATATAGAGGCACCATGATTCCTTATATATATTTGTTCAGGACAAACTTGTTTACCCATTCTATCATGACAACATTGGCATATAGGAAACCATATGTGGATCGCAAAGCCACCCCTTTCTCCTGAATAAAAATAATGATTTTCAAAATAGATGTAATTATTCTGCAGTACCAGTTCTAAAAGCCCAACCAGCAAGTTAATCCTATCTTGGGGTAAAGCATTATTGTTGCAAAAAATTCTGTAAACCACTGGACTCCAATGGTGTGGGGAATCACAGTAAAAAAAGAAGTTATGTCTTACCATAATTTCCATCTGTGTTGTCGATCTTCACTAATCCTTGAATGAGGGCTCGGTTCCAAGCTTCGGAACCGACTCGGCCTTTATTCTAGCTCGTGTCTTCCAAAAACTCTCAAGCTAGGCTGTACCCATAATGCTCATCACCAAACTACCTCAGATCGAGTTTGCCTACAATAGTGACAAACAAGAATTGCTAAGAGACCATATCCATGTCCCTATTAAGAAGCCAATCTTTGGGAATATTTGGTCCAACGAGAGTTGTAAGGCAGGGGGACGGAGGGTGGGAATGTCAAGAATTAGTGAAGATCGACAACACAGATGAAATGTTATGGTAAGGCATAACTTCTTTATCGCGTGTTGTCAATCTTCACATAATCCTTGACTGTGGGACAGAGTCCCCAGCTACCTGAATCTTGGGAGGTCTCAAGGAAGAATATTCCTGAGTATCATCTAGCCAAGTTTGTAATAACTAATAAAGATATGAGGAGATGTCCATGTAGCAAGCTACACAACTGTCATCTAAGGAAGCTCTGGCATGAAAAACTGCAGAAGCTGCTACAGCTCTCATTGAATGAGCTTTCACAGGATGTGGCAGGTGGAGTATCTTTTGGTTGTAAACAAAAGTGATACAGTCCTTAAGCCATTTTGCCAAGGTAACCTTAGATACTGGATTAAGACAGTGTAGAAGAGGCAATAAACAGTTGGTCGGATTTTCTGATGTCCTTTTTTCTGTGAAGGTAAAAACATAATTGTCTGTGTACATCTAGTAAGTGTAGACAGTACTCCCCTTTGTTGGGAAAAAAGACTGGGAGATGTACGGTTTAATTGATATTTGTGTCAAACAACCTTTGGCAAAAGGAAGGATTTGCCCTGAGGGAGAGCTTGTCCTTATGAAATATCAAACAGGGGGGGTTTGCAGGACAAGGCTTGAACTTCCGATATTCTCCTGGCCGAAGTGATAGCTACCAAAATAAGGTTTTCCAGAACAAGAACTTTATGTCACAAGTTGCTGAAGATTCAAAGGGGGAAGAAATGAGAGACTGCAGTACCAAATGCAAATCCTATGGAGCCAAAGGTTCTTTAAATGGAGGCCTGAGCATTAAGATTCCTTTCAAAAAGGCTTTACAAAGTTCATGTGACATAAGTGATGAATCGTTGAAACAAATTTGGAAGTTAGATATCACAGCAAGATGCACCCGAATGGTAGAAGCTGATGAGCCAGACTCAGAGTATGGCTAAGAAGTCTAAGACTTTGTCTACAGGTGCTGCATATGGGTCAGTATTACAGTCAAGTGACCATTTAATGAATTTTATCCATTTGTTATGATACCATTTTATAGTTGAAGCCTTGTGGTGGGCCAGAATGATGCATCAGACCGGGGAAGTGAGGGAGGAATGCCTGGCAATCATAGGAAAGTACAGTTGTGTACACTTACCATAAAAATAGATGTTCGAGTTTATTCACTGATGCAGTCATTACATTTGGGTAGAGTCCCAAAGCTATGGTTGGGAGGCTGGGGCTAAACCGCATTAGGAGTGGCTATGAGGCCCTGCAGAACTGCAGTGGCAAAGCCTGCCCTGGATTTAGAATAGCATGGCAGATAATAGTGCTTTGTAAAGGTGTGCACTGAACTCCAAGTAGCAGCCTCTAAAATGTCTTTGGTTGGTACTCCCCTGAGAAAGGCTGCTGAAGTGGCTGCAGCTCTGGATGAATGTGGCCTAATGCCCTTTAGGCACTGGCTTGCCATGTTGAAAATAGCAGAAATGAATGCAGTGGCCTATCCACTTTGAAATAGTCTGCTTTGAGATAGCCTTTCCTTGTGATCCTGCAGCATATGCCACTAGTAATTGCTCTGTCTTCCTGAAAACTTTGGTTCTGTCCAAGTAGAATCTAAGCTGTCTGTGTATGTCCAAGGAATGCAGAATTCTCTCCCCCTTGTTCTGTGGATTTGGATAAAAAGTTGGCAGATGAATAGTTTGGTTAAGAGCCACACTGGACACCACCTTAGGCATAAATGTTGGGTTTGTCCTCAGAGAAACTCTGTCTGGATAAAACATGATAAAAGTTTCCACAGCCATGAGTGCCTGTAGCTCTGAAACTCATCTTGCAGAAGTTATTGCTACGAGCAGAACCATTTTCCAAGATAAAAACTTTATATCAGCAGTAGCAGCTGGCTCAAAAGGAGGCAGGGTGAGTTTTTCCAAGACATAGTTGAGGTCCCATGCAGGTATTGGTGATCTCCTTGGAGGCCTTACATTTTTGGCTCCTCTGAGGTACTGCTTTAATAAAGGATGAGAAAAGATTGGTGGCTCTGTATTGTAATGAGCCAAAATGGCAGAGGCATGAATTTTAATTGATGAAAAAGATAGGCCTTTGTCCAACATCTCAGTTAAGTATTGCAAAATCTGAGGAATATTTGGTACAGCTGTATCAGTTCCTTGTGCCTGGTTCCAAGCACAGAAACTCTTCCATTTCCCAGCATAAGATTTTCTAGTACTAGGCCTTCTGGCTTCCAAAATGGCATCAATCACAGCTTTACTGAGAGGTGTGTTTTGTATGATTACATTATCTGCCATGCTGCCAGGTTTAAAGTCCTGAGTTGACTGTGCAGGATCTGATTGTTTTGCTGGGACAGTAGATGGGGTATCTGAGGTAAGGTCCAAGCTGGGCACTGAGACAAATTCCTTAGGATTGGAAATTAGTACAGGTGGGGCCAGTCTGGGGCAATCAGTATCATCTTTGGCTTCTCCTGTCTGACCTTTAGGAGTACCTTGAGGAGGAGTGGCAGTGGAGGAAAGGCATATACTGATAGGTTTTTCCAGCTGAAAGATAGGGCGTCCATTTTCCATGCTTGTCTGTGATAAGTCCTTGTGCAGAATCTTTTTAGTTGTTAGTTGTGAGGGGAGGCAAATAGATCTATGTCCGGGCATTCTCATTTCCTTGTTATCATGCTGAAGACTTGTGGATCCAGCTGCCACTCGTGGGGAGCCATGAGGTTTCTGCTTAGTTCATCTGCCAGAGTATTTTCCTTTCCTGGCAGGAATTGTGCCTGCAGATGTACTTGGTAAGTCAATGCTGTGTCCCACAAAGTCATGACTAGTCTGCAAAGGCGGTAAGAATGTGTGCCCCCTGCTTGTTTATATACCACATGACCATGGTGTTGTCTGTCTTTATCAGTAGTTGTCCCGGATGAAGTAGGTCCTTGAAGGCTGTCAGGGCATTTTGAACAGCTAGCATCTCTTTTTGATTAATATGTAGATGCATTTGGTTTGAGGACAATGTGCCCTGAATGCATCTTCCTGCCATGTGGGCCCCCAGGCATAATCTGATGCATCCGTTATTAGTGTACGCCTGACTGGGGGTAATGTGATTGGCTGTCCCTTGTTCTGGTGACAAGCCTTCGCCCACCATCGAAACTCCTGCTGCAGGCAGGGAATGAGAGTAATCATTGTCTCCAGGCTGTGGCAATGTTGAGTCCAAACTCTTTTTAGGTACCACTGAAGTTTCCTCATATGCAGTCTTGCATATAGAATTAGCAGGATGCAGGATGCCATGAAGCCCAAAGCCTGCAGAATTTTTCTTGCAGATAACTGGGCATTTGTTGCCAACATCTTGAAATAGGTAGTCAGTTGCCTTTGTTTGTCTGGCGTGATATAAGCCATCTGGGCAGTTGTATTTAAGCTTGCACCCAGGAATATTATCTCTTGAGAGGGTACTAGTTTTGATTTCTTTTCATTGACTGTGTACCCTAGGCATGTTAGAAGTCTTTTCACAAACGTCAGATGCTGTAGAAGAATATCCTTGTTCTCTGCTTGAATTAGACAGTCGCCCAAGTAAGGATATACTTGTATTCCTCTTTGCCTGCAGAATGCAATTACTGGTGCCAGGCACTTTGTAAAGACCCTGGGAGCAGTACATAAGCCACAGGGCAGTGCAGAGAATTGGTAATGCATCGAGAGCCAGCCTTAAATCTGAGGTATCTTCTGCATGATTGTCTGATTGGAACATGCAAGTATGCCTCTTTTAGGTCTAAAGTCACAAGCCAAGCATTCTTGCCCAGCATGGGCAGAAGCTGCTGCAAAGTTAACATTTTGAATTTTGGTATATCCAGGAATGTGTTTAGAATAGATAGGCCCAGTATTGGTCTCCAGGCCTTGTCCTTTCTGGGTACCAAGAACAGTCTTCAGTAAAATCCTTGTCCCTGCTCTTGCTCTGGCACTTGTTGAATGGCCCCCATGTCCATGAGGGATGAGACTTGTTTTTGTCCCTCTGCCCAATGATTTTTTGAAGATCTGGCTAGCCGTTTGCCTTTGGCAGGGTATGGAAATGGAACTTGTACCCTTGTGACACTATGTTTAGAACCCACTTGTCCTGGGTTATAATGTGCCAATTTTGAGAAAAAAGTGCTAATTTTCCCCCTAAGAGTGCTGCCAGGAGATAAGTGCTTGGTGCAGGCTGGGGGAAGTCATTGGGATTGTTTCCTGTAAGGCTGTGATTTGTCTTCAACTTTGGAGGTAGAAGCACCCCATTGCTTTGACCTGTATGAACCTTGCGTCTGGGATCTGCCTCTAGGGTGTCTGGTCTGCCCCTTTGAGGTCTGTCTGACACAGTAAAGGACCAATTCTTTGTAGGCCAGTGTCTACTAAACCTAGGTGGCTGTACTTGTAAAAAATCTTTGACAGTTTGCATAGATTTAGCTTTGTCCTCCATTTTCTTTAACACCTCTTCTGCCTTAACACCAAACAAAGTATCATGCTGTAAAGGTGCATCTAATAATTTAGCTTTCACATGATCAGGCAGATTTTGTTCCTTTAACCAAGCATGCCTCCTAATTACAGAACCCGTAACTGCGGCCCTGCAGAAGGCCTCCAAAGAATCAAAACCACATTGCAAAGTATGCTTTCCAACTTGTTCAGCTGCATGCAATAAATCCTGCATTTCCTTGTTTTCTGCACGTTCAGAGTTTAACAACATTTTCTGTTTAAGCAATGCCATGACATGTTGCTGATATCTGAGCATATGAAACTAACAGTTTAAGGCCCTTATAGCCAAGGTAACAGATGTGTAAACCTTTTTTCCCCATCTATCCAGTGCCCTAGAATCTCTGTCAGAGGGGGTAGGGTTGTTTGCAGCGGAAGCCTTAACTCCTTTGGAACCCTGTGAAATAGTCTCTGGGTCTGCAGCAGGGTTTTAAAAAGGAATTTATGAGAGTCAGGAACCCTGTAATATCTATCAGGCTTAACAGGAGCTGGAGGTAAGGAGTCAGGGGTAAGACTAGACTCCGAAAATACATCATCTACAATGTCTAACACAGGTGGAATGGCTAGAGGCCTGTGTTGAGGAAGTAAAAGGAAATCTCTGAGCCTCTTTTTAGATTCTGAAAAATCTTGGCTCTCCCAGTGGAAATGCTCCCTCATGGTATGCAAGGTTTCCCCAAAAGAATAGTCCTCTGCAGGAAAAGCTGAAGGTATAGATTCTTCAGCATCAGAATCCTCATGGGGAGAAGAGAATATTCCTGATCAGAAGAGGAATCAGAAGAAATAGAAACCTGATCTGAAGATTCATAGTCAGTCTCTTGCCTAGGTCTCTTATCAGGAGGGGGATGGGAACCCCCGATCAAGGTAATCAAGTCTTCAGCCATTTTGAGCATCTGTTTTTTGGGCATAGAGGCCTGTCCACGTGGCTCTTGAGTTTGTTTCTTTGCTTTAGAAGGTGCTTTAGTCTTTGCCTCCTTATATATATTTGTTCAGGACAAACTTGTTTACCCATTCTATCATGACAACATTGGCATATAGGAAACCACATGTGGATCGCAAAGCCACCCCTTTCTCCTGAATAAAAATAATGATTTTCAAAATACATGTAATTATTCTGCAGTACCAGTTCTAAAAGCCCAACCAGCAAGTTAATCCTACCTTGGGGTAAAGCATTATTGTTGCAAAACATTCTGTAAACCACTGGACTCCAATGGTGTGCGGAATCACAGTAAAAAAAGAAGTTATGTCTTACCATAATTTCCATCTGTGTTGTCGATCTTCACTAATCCTTGACTGAGGGCTCGGTTCCAAGCTTCGGAACCGACTCTGCCTTTATTCCAGCTCGCGTCTTCCAAAAACTCTCGAGCTAGGCTGTACCCATAATGCTCATCACCAAACTACCTCAGATCGAGTTTGCCTACAATAGTGACAGACAAGAATTGCTAAGAGACCATATCCATGTCCCTATTAAGAAGCCAATCTTTGGGAATATTTGGTCCAACGAAAGTTGTAACGCAGGGGGACGGAGGGAGGGAATGTCAAGGATTATTGAAGATCGACAGCACAGATGAAATGTTATGGTAAGGCATAACTTCTTTATCTGATGTCGTCAATCTTCACATAATCCTTGACTGTGGGACAGAGTCCCTAGCTACCTGAATCTTGGGAGGTCTCAAGGAAGAATATTCCTGAGTATCATCTAGCCAAGTTTGTAATAACTAATAAAGATATGAGGAGATGTCCATGTAGCAAGCTACACAATTGTCATCTAAGGAAGCTCTGGCATGAAAAACTGCAGAAGCTGCTACAGCTCTCATTGAATGAGCTTTCACAGGATGTGGCAGGTGGAGTATCTTTTGGTTGTAAACAAAAGTGATACAGTCCTTAAGCCATTTTGCCAAGGTAACCTTAGATACTGGATTAAGATAGTGTAGAAGAAGCAATAAACAGTTGGTCAGATTTTCTGATGTCCTTTTTTTTCTGTGAAGGTAAAAACATAATTGTCTGTGTACATCTAGTAAGTGTAGACAGTACTCCCCTTTGTTGGAAAAAAGACTGGGAGATGTAAGTTTTAATTGATATTTGAGTCAAACAACCTTTGGCAAATTTAAGGATTTGCCCTGAGGGAGACCTTGTCCTTATCAAATATCAAACAGGGGGGGTTTGCAGAACAGGGCTTGAACTTCCGATATTCTCCTGGCCGAAGTGATAGCTACCAAAATAAGGTTTTCTAGAACAAGAACTTTATGTCACAAGTTGCTGAAGATTCAAAGGGGGAAGAAATGAGAGACTGCAGTACCAAATGCAAATCCCATGAAGCCAAAGGTTCTTTAAATGGAGGCATGAGCATTAATATTCCTTTCCAAAAGGCTTTACAAAGTTCATGTGACATAAGTGATGAATCGTTGAAACAAAAATGGAAGTTAAATATCACAGCAAGATGCACCCGAATGGTAGAAGCTGATGAGCCAGACTCCTATGGCTAAGAAGTCTAAGACTTTGTCTACAGGTGCTGCATATGGGTCAATATTACAGTCAAGTGACCATTTAATGAATTTTATCCATTTGTTATGATACCATTTTCTAGTTGAAGCCTTGTGGTGGGCCAGAATGATGCATCAGACCGGGGAAGTGAGGGAGGAATGCCTGGCAATCACAGGAAAATACAGTTGTGTACACTTACCATAAAAATAGATGTTCGAGTGTATTCACAGATGCAGTCATTACATTTGGGTAGAGTCCCAAAGCTATGGTTGGGAGGCTGGAGCTAAACCGCATTAGGAGCGGCTATGAGGCCCTGCAGAACTGCAATGGCAAAGCCTGCCCTGGATTTAGAGTAGAGTGGCAGATGATAGTGCTTTGTAAAGGTGTGCACTGAACTCCAAGTAGCAGCCTCTAAAATGTCTTTGGTTGGTACCCCCCTGAGAAAGGCTGCTGAAGTGGCTGCAGCTCTGGTTGAATGTGGCCTAATGCCCTTTAGGCACTGGCTTGCCATGTTGAAAATTGCAGAAATGAATGCAGTGGCCTATCCACTTTGAAATGGTCTGCTTTGAGATAGCCTTTCCTTGTGATCCTGCAGCATATGCCACTAGTAATTGCTCTGTCTTCCTGAAAACTTTGGTTCTGTCCAAGTAGAATCTAAGCTGTCTGTGTATGTCCAAGGAATGCAGAATTCTCTCCCCCTTGTTCTGCGGATTTGGATAAAAAGTTGGCAGATGAATAGTTTGGTTAAGAGCCACACTGGACACCACGTTAGGCATAAATGTTGGGTTTGTCCTCAGAGAAACTCTGTCTGGATAAAACATGATAAAAGTTTCCACAGCCATGAGTGCCTGTAGCTCTGAAACTCATCTTGCAGAAGTTATTGCTACGAGCAGAACCATTTTCCAAGATAAAAACTTTATATCAGCAGTAGCAGCTGGCTCAAAAGAAGGCAGGGTGAGTTTTTCCAAGACATAGTTGAGGTCCCATGCAGGTATTGGTGATCTCTTTGGAGGCCTTACATTTTTGGGTCCTCTGAGGTACTGCTTTAATAAAGGATGAGAAAAGATTGGTGGCTCTGTATTGTAAGGAGCCGAAATGGCAGAGGCATGAATTTTAATTGATGAAAAAGATAGGCCTTTGTCCAGCATCTCAGGTAAGTATTGCAAAATCTGAGGAATATTTGGTACAGCTGAATCAGTTCCTTGTGCCTGGTTCTAGGCACAGAATCTCTTCCATTTCCCAGCATAAGATTTTCTAGTACTAGGCCTTCTGGCTTCCAAAATGACATCCATCACAGCTTTACTGAGAGGTGTGTTTTGTATGATTACATTATCTACCATGCTGCCAGGTTTAAAGTCCTGAGTTGATGTGCAGGATCTGATTGTTTTGCTGGGACAGTAGATGGGGTATTTGAGGTAAGGATCAAGCTGGGCATTGAGACAAATTCCTTAGGATTGGATATTACTACAGGCGGGGCCAGTCTGGGGCAATCAGTATCATCTTTGGCTTCTCCTGTCTGACCTTTAGGTGTACCTTGAGGAGGTGTGGCAGTGGAGGAAAGGCATATACTGACAGGTTTTTCCAGCTGAAAGATAGGGCGTCCATTTTCCATGCTTGTCTGTGATAAGTCCTTGTGCAGAATCTTTTTAGTTGGTAGTTGTGAGGGGAGGCAAATAGATCTATGGCCGGGCATTCCCATTTCCTTGTTATCATGCTGAAGACTTGTGGATCCAGCTGCCACCCGTGGGGAGCCATGAGGTTTCTGCTTGGTTTGTCTGCCAGAGTATTTTCCTTTCCTGGCAGGAATTGTGCCTGCAGATGTACTTGGTAAGTCAATGCTGTGTCCCACAAAGTCATGACTAGTCTGCAAAGGCGGTAAGAATGTGTGCCCCCTGCTTGTTTATATACCACATGACCATGGTGTTGTCTGTCTTTATCAGTAGTTGTCCCGGATGAAGTAGGTCCTTGAAGGCTGTCAGGGCATTTTGAACAGCTAGCATCTCTTTTTGATTAATATGTAGATGCATTTGGTTTGAGGACAATGTGCCCTGAATGCATCTTCCTGCCATGTGGGCCCCCAGGCATAATCTGATGCATCCGTTATTAGTGTACGCCTGACTGGGGGTAATGTGATTGGCTGTCCCTTGTTCTGGTGACAAGCCTTCGCCCACCATCGAAACTCCTGCTGCAGGCAGGGAATGAGAGTAATCATTGTCTCCAGGCTGTGGCAATGTTGAGTCCAAACTCTTTTTAGGTACCACTGAAGTTTCCTCATATGCAGTCTTGCATATAGAATTAGCAGGATGCAGGATGCCATGAAGCCCAAAGCCTGCAGAATTTTTCTTGCAGATAACTGGGCATTTGTTGCCAACATCTTGAAATAGGTAGTCAGTTGCCTTTGTTTGTCTGGCGTGATATAAGCCATCTGGGCAGTTGTATTTAAGCTTGCACCCAGGAATATTATCTCTTGAGAGGGTACTAGTTTTGATTTCTTTTCATTGACTGTGTACCCTAGGCATGTTAGAAGTCTTTTCACAAACGTCAGATGCTGTAGAAGAATATCCTTGTTCTCTGCTTGAATTAGACAGTCGTCCAAGTAAGGATATACTTGTATTCCTCTTTGCCTGCAGAATGCAATTACTGGTGCCAGGCACTTTGTAAAGACCCTGGGAGCAGTACATAAGCCACAGGGCAGTGCAGAGAATTGGTAATGCATCGAGAGCCAGCCTTAAATCTGAGGTATCTTCTGCATGATTGTCTGATTGGAACATGCAAGTATGCCTCTTTTAGGTCTAAAGTCACAAGCCAAGCATTCTTGCCCAGCATGGGCAGAAGCTGCTGCAAAGTTAACATTTTGAATTTTGGTATATCCAGGAATGTGTTTAGAATAGATAGGCCCAGTATTGGTCTCCAGGCCTTGTCCTTTCTGGGTACCAAGAACAGTCTTCAGTAAAATCCTTGTCCCTGCTCTTGCTCTGGCACTTGTTGAATGGCCCCCATGTCCATGAGGGATGAGACTTGTTTTTGTCTCTCTGCCCAATGATTTTTTGGCAGATCTGGCCAGCCGTTTGCCTTTGGCAGGGTATGGAAATGGAACTTGTAGCCTTGTGACACTATGTTTAGAACCCACTTGTCCTGGGTTATAATGTGCCAATTTTGAGAAAAAAGTGCTAATTTTCCCCCTAAGGGTGCTGCCAGGAGATAAGTGCTTGGTGCAGGCTGGGGGAAGTCATTGGGACTGTTTCCTGTAAGGTTGTGATTTGTCTTCAACTTTGGAGGTAGAAGCACCCCATTGCTTTGACCTGTATGAACCTTGCACCTGGAATCTGCCTCTAGGGTGTCTGGTCTGCCCCTTTGAGGTCTGTCTGACACAGTAAAGGACCAATTCTTTGTAGGCCAGTGTCTACTAAACCTAGGTGGCTGTACTTGTAAAAATCTTTGACAGTTTGCATAGATTTAGCTTTGTCCTCCATGTTCTTTAACACCTCTTCTGCCTTAACACCAAACAAAGTATCATGCTGTAAAGGTGCATCTAATAATTTAACTTTCACATGATCAGGCAGATTTTGTTCCTTTAACCAAGCATGCCTCCTAATTACAGAACCCGTAACTGCGGCCCTGCAGGAGGCCTCCAAAGAATCAAAACCACATTGCAAAGTATGCTTTCCAACTTGTTCAGCTGCATGCAATAAATCCTGCATTTCCTTGTTTTCTGCACATTCAGAGTTTAACAACATTTTCTGTTTAAGCAATGCCATGACATGTTGCTGATATCTGAGCATATAAAACTGACAGTTTAAGGCCCTTATAGCCAAGGTAAAAGATGTGTAAACCTTTTTTCCCTATCTATCCAGTGCCCTAGAATCTCTGTCAGAGGGGGTAGGGTTTTTTGCAGTGGAAGCCTTAACTCCTTTGGGACCCGGTGAAATAGTCTCTGGGTCTGCAGCAAGGTTTTTAAAAAGGAATTTATGAGAGTCAGGAACCCTGTAATATCTATCAGGCTTAACAGGAGCTGGAGGTAAGGAGTCAGGGGTAAGACTAGAGTCTGAAAACACATCATCTACAATGTCTAACACAGGTGGAATGGCTACAGGCCTGTGTTGAGGAAGTAAAAGGAAATCTCTGAGCCTCTTTTTAGATTCTGAAAAATCATGGCTCTCCCAGTGGAAATGCTCCCTCATGGTATGCAAGGTTTCTCCAAAAGAACAGTCCTCTGGAGGAGAAGCTGAAGGTATAGATTCTTCAGCATCAGAATCTTCATTGGGGGAAGAGAATATTCCTGATCAAAAGAGGAATCAGAAGAAATAGAAACCTAATCTGAAGATTCATAGTCAGTCTCTTGCCTAGGCCTCTTATCAGGAGGGGGATGGGAACCCCTGATCAAGGTAATCAAGTCTTCGGCCATTTTGAGCATCTGTTTTTTGGGCATAGAGGCCTGTCCACGTGGCTCTTGAGTTTGTTTCTTTGCTTTAGAAGGTGCTTTAGTCTTTGCCTTTGAAGCTGAAGTCGGTTTAATGTAAAGATGTTTAGGTCTGAATACACCCTCAGAAGCCGGTGCCTGCTCAGCTGCTCCGGACCCATCTGAGGAAAAAGTATCCGAGGCTCCAATACCTTGAGTTTCCAGCGGCATGGCTGACTCCACATGGAAGTCGGTAGCGGCCTGCGACTCTAAAGTAGTGGGTGTCAGGGGCTGCGAAAGCGCCTCACTTGAGAACCAGCGACTGGCTTAGGAGAAGCTTCGTCGTTAGTTTTGGGCCTCGGTTGTTTATTTCTCTCCTTTTCTTTGCGTTTTTTGTGAACTCCGGTAGTCGGATGGCTATCCGACGACATTTCTGGATAATTAAACCGGCGTCCAAAATAGTTTAAAGCAAAATCATACTGACGCTAAATAGTGCGCTGGTTAAATCTAGCATAAAACCAACAACCAGAAATGTTGTGATCAGAGCTTAGGCAAGGAATACAATAAGAATGAAAGTCCTTATGAGGTATTTGCTTTCCACAAGAAATACAATTATTTACTTTTTCTGACATCGGTCTGGAGCAAGAAAAAAGTTTCCACAACGGGGTACTTCACTTTATTGAAGACTTCGGATCTGAAATTCGAACACAAAAATCTCAGGAGTCGGCCGACCGGCACTTGCGAACTGCTTCTGCTTCGGGCAATGCGCGGCAAGAAAGACTGAAGAAAATGACGTCTGCTGCTTCTTTTATACCCCTGACGACCTGATGTCAGGGAAGGGGCGACAGCAGCCGACGCTGGACCCAAGACTTTGGAATTCAGGCCGACTTGAGGGCAACCTGCCAGCAGGAATACCCAAATGTAATGACTGCAACAGTGAAACACGAAGAACATCTAGACAAGTCATGCAGTGAGCTTGAGATGCTTAAGATTCGGATGAACCATTCCCTCTGGGTGGGACAAAAGGTCTGGAGCTGGATCCATTATCCAGGGTTTCTGAAGTAGATGAGGCCAAAGGAAGGGAAACCACACTTGTTGAGGCCAGAACGGGGTAATGAGGATTATTCTGTTCTTTGACCTTTTGACTTTGTTTAGAAAATGAAATATTAGAGGAGTCGGGAAAAGGCATACAGTAGACCAGGAAGCCAATTGTGAAGGACAGCATCTCTGGGTGACTCTCCCGAGGGGGGATTAGGGCAAAGTAACTGCTGGACTTGTTGTTCAGTGGGGATGCAAACAGATCACAGCAAGGTTGGCCCCTAATGGCAGAAAATCTTTCCCGCTACCACTGGATTGAGACACCACTCGTGAGGCATGTGGATGGTTCTGCTTACCTTGTCTGCAATCATGTTGGAAGTCCCCTTAATGTGTGTTGCTGTTAGAAAGCGGTTGGATGAAATTGCCTATTGCCATACTCTGAGAGCTTCTCAACAAAGATTCTACGACCTGGTTCAGCCTTGTTTTTTGATATACCAGACAACTGACAAGCTGTCTGTTTGAATTGCAATCATACCAAAGGGGAGTGTTATCTTGAAATGCTAAGAGCACTGCCCTCATCTCCAGAACGTTTATATGCAAGTTGGCCTCCTGCTGGGACCAAGTAACTTGGACTTTCCCAGATAATGCTCCCCACCCTATCTTGGATGTGTCCATGGTCACTCAGCATGGGGTTGAGGAGGAAAAAAGGGATGGCCTGACAAGATTTCACTGGAATAGAGCCACCAACTCAGGTTTTCTTTGCAACAATTGGTGAAGAAAATTAGATGGGACATTGGCTGATTCAACAAGGACCACTGGGAGGTAAGACGCCATTGAAGAATTAACGTGATATTTGGCCAAGGGAATTAGCGTGATGGAGGCTGCCACTGACCCCAGAGCCTGTAGGATGAGTCTTGCTGCTACCTTCTTGTTTTGAATTATCTGGCTTACTTGTGACTCAATCCTTTAGAGCCTTTCTAGGGGAAGTGACGCAAAGCTGGTGACTGTGTCTAGCATAGCTCCAATGAATTCCA
This sequence comes from Protopterus annectens, assembly GCF_019279795.1. Classification (NCBI taxonomy): domain Eukaryota; kingdom Metazoa; phylum Chordata; order Ceratodontiformes; family Protopteridae; genus Protopterus; species Protopterus annectens. Next base: position 1,861,976,984 of record NC_056725.1, read on the forward strand.
GTTGTTGTGATGGTTCCAGATGGGATTTTTCATAGTTCATATTGATTCCTAAGCTGGAACAAAGATGGAGTGTAATCTCGTGCCTTTATGAGTTGACGCCTGGTGAGTGGTACAGAGCCAGTCGTCTAGACATGGAAATACTCGGAATCCTAGCAGTCTGAGATGTGCTGCTACCACTGCTATGCATTTGGTAAACATCCTGGGGGCTGTGGTGAGACCAAAGGGCAGTGCTCTGAACTGATAATAGCTGGCGCCAAGCCAGAAGCATAAGAATCTTCTGGAGCACTTGTCCAATTTTATGTGGCAATATGCATCCTGAAGATCTATTGAGCACATCCAGCTGTCTTTTTCCAAGAATGGAAGTACTGACTGTACCGAGACCATCCAGACTTTGGTTTGTTGAAATGATTTGTTCAACTGACTGAGATCCAAAACTGATCTCCAGTACCCTGTTTTCTTTGGCACTAAAAAGAACCTTAGGTAAATTCCAGATATTCTCTGGTCTGGAGGGACTGCTTGGATGATTCTTCTGTCGAGCAGTTTTTGAATTTCTAAGACTGCTGCTTCCCTGTGACTGAGTGGAATGCCTGGAAATCTTTTTGGTCTTTTTGGTTTCATTGAAACGGGAATGTTGTAACCTCTGGAAATGATTCCCTGCACCCATTTGTCCATCATCACTTCTAACCAGGCAGATTGGTGCAGGGATATTTGTCTCCCGACAGCCTCCAGAGGAAGGCAATCGGGTCTCCTTTCAGGCCCACTAGTAGGACTTGCCAGAGAAAGAATCTCTGGATCCCTTTTTCTGCAGGCCACTTCTGTCTCTTGGATGGCGTCTTCCATTATTAAAAGAAACAAACAGGAAATAGGCATTTACCGGATTACAATTAATTTCATTGTAAGCGCTTTTGAATGTAGAAATTTACAAACTTCTTCAGACAAACATATAATTAATAACTGACCAAGTTTAAATAACCCTCCACATCAATGACATCATATCCTGTAAAACATTTAAAAGGATAGTGTTTCATTAAATCACAGTATAATCACAAAGACATAATCAACCTGAATAAAATTCATTTTACCTTCAACCAATCCTAAATTCACTATAATTATTTAAAATATATAAATATGTAAATTCAAATGTAATAAAACATTTAACTGTGTTAAAACTAGTGCACAATTTATCATTTAACGTCTAATTAGAGCCTTCAGCTTCAAAATGCATTTAATGGAACTGTATTCATTTAAACGCGGATAGGTATAAGCATTAGTTAATATTTGCCACCATAATTCTCTTTTTTTCTAATTCAATAAATACTGGCCCACCTCTAATGTTGGTATGTATGTTGAATGACAAGAAACAAAACTGAATGTTCAGGACATTCAATAATATGCTTCGCTAAAGTATTATTTACATCTTTTCTTTTAATGTTATATAAATGTTCATATATCCTCCTCCTAATATGCTTATCAGTTTTACCAATGTAGAAATGTGGGCAGTTTTGACAGTGGGCTAAATATACTACACCAGTGGCATTACAATTATATCTACCCTTAACTCTATATTTAACTATATACCTATGAATTTAATAATGCTAAAATATCATTCCTGGACGTGTTACTTACCAAGGATATGTTGAATTTATGCTATACTGATAACATTTATCGTAAGCCAACATATTCTAACAGTTTTCTACATTTCAGTAGTGCTCACCCCCATTATCAGAAACGTGCTGTTATTAAGGGCCAGTTGGGTTAGAGCAGCCCGAATGACTACCCTAATTGATGATTTTTGGGAGGAATGTTACTTACTTAAAGGAATGTTCATAGCACGAGGATACCCAGCTACTTTGATTGACAATCTTATATCTGAAGTTAGTAATAAACGTAATATGGGTTGGTTTAAACCCATTCATGGTAAAATTGAAGTCACTAGTAGTGTTAATGTTGACCACTGTGGTAATGGATGTCCGAATATAAATCCCTCTAATATAAATTTTATAATATAAAATCTAATAATGGTAACACATTTAATGCCTCATTGCACTTTATTACATCTTTTGTACTGAGACTGAAATTATGCGTGGTATTCTGTATAAGAACTGGGTGGTGTTGAAAGAGGACACCTTTATTAGAAATAGGACACCAGATATGCCTCAACTGGTTTATAAAAGAGGACAGAACCTTAAAAATATAGTTGAGACTGTAATGCCTCCATTACAAAGAAATGGAGGTATGTACAAATGTGGTTCCTGTAAAATTTGTAAATATATTAAAGTGACTAATAGTGCTACCATAGGTAAAAATAAATATAAATTTAAGGGTAGATATAATTGTAATGCCACTGGTGTAGTATATATTTAGCCCAATGTCAAAACTGCCCACATTTCTGCATTGGTAAAACGGAGAGGCATATTAGGAGGAGTATATATGAACATTTAAAGTAAAGAGGTAAATAACACTTTAGCGAAGCATATTACTGAATGTCCTGAACATTCATTTTTGTTTCTTGTCATTGAACAAATACATACCAACATTAGCGGTAGGCCAGTATCTACTGAATTAGAAAAAAGAGAAGTATGGTGGCAAATATTAACTAATGGTTATACCTATCCGGGTTTAAATGAATACAGTTCCATTAAATGTATTTTGAAGCTGAAGGCTCTAATTAGATGTTAAATAAATTGTGCACTAGTTTTAACACAGTTATATGTTTCATTACATTTGAATTTATATATTTTAAATAATTATAGTGAATTTAGGATTGGATGAAGGTGAATGAATTTTATTAAGGTTGATTATGGCTTTGTGATTATACTGTGATTGAATGAAACACTATCTTTTTAAATGTTTTACAGGATATGATGTCATTGATGTGGAGGGTTATTTAAACTTGGTCAGTTATTAATTATATGTTTGTCTGAAGAAGTTTGTAAATTTCTACATCTGAAAGCGCTTACAATTAAATTAATTCTAGTTCGGTGAATGCCTATTGCTTGTTTGTTTCTTTTGGTTTTATTGTTTGTGTCACGAAAGAAAGTCTTCCATTATTATTTCCCCCTCTGTCCAAGGGTAAGTCACCGTCAATTGAGTCTTGGAAAGGTCCTTGGGTTTTTTGAACCACAGCCTCCCACTTCTCTGGTTCCTAGAATAGGGTCATTGAGGAATGGAGAAGTGTATGCCCACAGCAGAAAGGATCTTCCCATCTTTCTCGTATCTGGCTAGTCTCTCTTTAACCTTGAGGCCAAATAGAAATGCTCCATCAAACAAAGCATTGTCGAGAGAAGACTTAAGTGGCTCTGTGAAGTCACGTACGTGCATCCAGGTGCGTCTCCTAATAACTACGCCTGAACCTGCTGCTCCTGTCAACCCTTTGACTGCATGAGCAATTAGCCTCATAGATGAATTGGAAATCGATTCAAGGGTGGCGAGCTGAGAAGTAACCTTATCTTGGACCCCTTCAGCTACTGCTCCTGTATGAGTATCTGGAAGCTCTTTAATCAGATCTCTCTGAAGCCTGGTAAAATGCGCCATACAATTCAAGAACCTGAAAGTGAAGTTCGATGAAGCATATACCCACTTCCCAAGCCTAGCCATATTCCTAGACTCCTTGTTAGGAGGATGGATAGTTGGACTTTCTTCAGTGAGTTCCTTTTTAGTGGCTGCTGCTACCACCATGGCATCTGCAGGAATATCCTTGGCTCAGTGTTGCTCATCTTTTGGGACAGAGAATCTGGTGAGGTCTTTTAGGGATTAGTTTGACAGAGTCAGGAATTTTTCAGGCCAGCTGGGTGATCAGTCTAATAAGATCCTCAGTGGGTGGAGAGATCCATGAGGTAGAGGGTTGGGCATGAAAGGCTTCTAGGTATACTGATTTTTCTGAGGAAGATTGGGGGGGAAATCCACCCAACCCTCTGTTTCAGGATTTCTAGGATGTCCCAGAAGGAAACATCTTCAGGGGGTGTCTTGGGGGAACCTTTCCCTTCATCGAAATCGGTATCCTGTGTGAAGGACTCTTCAGGGCAGTCCAGGTGCTTCCTCTTGCACTTTTTCTTCAAAGGTACCTCTTTGCTGAGATGCTCCAGAGAGGTATCTGAAGATGATATAACCAGTGTGGTTCACTCCTGAGGCTTTTGTGCCCTCTGTCCCAGGGAAGAGACTGGAGGAAGCTCTGGTTGGGGGAATGGACAAGTTATTTGGCCCGAGAGGGAATGCACAGACTGTTTATCTACAATGGACTAGGCCCTCTTCATAGCCTGGAAGGCAGGTCCCCATAGAGTGATAGTAGCCCTGAACCAAAACAGACTCCTTCAGAACCGTGGTCCCACCCCGCACAGAGGAAGCCACCTCTGAAGCAGAAGCCAGGGTTGAACGTACATATGCAGAGGTCCCAAGAGGCATGGTGGACTCTGAAATAATCAAAGTCGAACCCTGCTCCTCAGAACTGGCAATGAAGCCTCAACCCCAGGAGGTCTCCAGTTCCAACAAACCAGAAGAGCTCAGGGCAACTATCAGTGCTTGAGAAAGAGATCTGACCAGCAATAAACTGTCAAAGCCAGGGTGGTTGGTACCATGGGGTCCAAAGACTTGGCTGGAGTCGAATGAAGAATTTGCATGGATGTAGAAGAAGGCAAGGTTCCACAGCTAACCATGCTAGGAACAGAAGATGGAAGTAATGCCCTCACTGTCAAGAGGTGGTTGACCAGTCCCACTGTCTGACTCCTACAGGCTCTTAGTGGACCAAACAGAAGAGGCCATTGGAGACCTTGGTGGTGGTCTCTCCAAAAATGGTCTCTGAGGATGATCCGCAAATGGGTCAGTCAAGGGTGAATAAGATGTCCTTGGTAAAACTATCAACTAAGAGTTATACAGTACTGAATGTTCTGATGGTACCGAAGGGAGAGGTGTCTGCACCGATACCCGAGCTGAAGTGGTCAGCGTCGAGGAAAGAGTATCTTTTCTCAACGGTGTCGAGGAAATAGTTGGCACCGTGGGAGACTTAACCAATTTTGAAGGTGATTCTGAGGAGGCTCTTGGAACCAAACGAGTGCACTTTTTTGGTTTAGAAGAGGAAGATGAAGAGGAAGAGCAGCTGGCTTCTGTTTTGGGACCACAGACAGCCTCTTCAAACTCAGATTTATAAGTATGAGCTTATTTTTGTGCTCTGTCAGGGTTTTAGCAGAAAACCCGTGACAGCTGGCGCAATCTTCCTGAAGATGGACAGCACCAACACAATAAAGACAAAAGGTGTTCCCATCTGAATTTGGCATTTTTCTTTCACACTTTTGACACCTCTTGAAACTGGAGGTGCCTACGGAGCATTTTATTAGCCATGAGAGAAGGTAAGGCCACCTGACACGCGCTGATACATGCGCGCGCACACACACACACACACACACACACACACACACTGATGGGAGCAATGTGTTACTGTAATACATTACATTTTTAGTAACTAGTAATACTAGGCGTTACTTTTCAACATAGTAATGCAGTAATAGTAATAAGTTACTTTTTTTTTAGTAACTAGTAATGCAAATGTGCATTACTTTTTGCATTACTCAGTTTTTGGGTCCAAATTCCTAATTATTTCTCTGTTTATTTTTTGCGCTTTGTGAGCTGATGTCATCATGTGCGCACTGACATCAGCTCTGTCACGGCTACTAGCCTGTCGGAATGGAGCTCAAGGAGCTCATGTCTTGCACGCATTTCCAGCTGTTCAAATGCTCTGTGAGCAGGAATGGCACTCTGAACAGATTTAACTGAATGAAATGCGAGCAGGGTATGGAAACCTTTTTATTTTTTTCTGAACCAGGAATTATGTTCAGGGAAGGGCGTGTGTGTTTTGGGGAGGAGAGTAGAAGCGCATTTGCAATCCCTGTTAGATCTGCAAACAAACACTCATTAAACAAAGTCAGTCCTTTGACTCTCAAATCAGTGTTATCGTGGTTGGACGTACTGTGATCCTATCTTTGTTTAGACTGCAACGAGTACCTTCTGACATAAATCTATACTGCGAACTTTATTGGCAGAAGCTGTATGGCAAACCTCATTTAACAAGGATCAAAAGTTGATCATATTTTCAGAATTTCATGTTTAGTATTGTATTTCCAATAAAAATTGGAGTTTCACTTTTATGTGGTATTTTTCTGCACACATATATTAAAACATTTTTAAATAGGATTTATCTCGTACATCAGAGCAAAATATATATGTAAAAGATTTACAAACGTTAAGTTTAAGAAGTAGAATTATTTGACATCAGGCACTACATGGTTGACTTAGTAAATAGAAAGGCCAGGAATCATGAACCCTTTACGCCAAGCACAAAGTGCTGACTCCATGTTTGCATTACATATAAAGAATAGTCAGGTTTGAGTTACCAGTGTTTGGGCCTATAGGCCAGCTTGGGACACAGACTCCAGGATTTTGTACTGAAGCTTTTTAATACCCGTGCATAAATCCAATTTATTTTTAAACAAGTTTAATGTTTTAGCTGTCTGAATGTCATTGGGGACTTTATCTCACAGTATGAGAATAAACGGAGTTCAAAAAACACTTTCCTTACTAGTCCTATTGAAATGGATAGCAAACATAGAATGTACATGCTTAAAAACCCTAGAATACATTTTCAGACATAAAATTAATGTCAGTATCTCATCACTGAAGGCCTTGTAAACCATGAAGCGTCTTCCCCTTATACGTCTGTAGTTGATATCGTGAAGGTTCAGTTAATGTAACCTTGCTGCATAATGCTTAGTCCACACATAATAGTATTCTCTTAATAAATTTTCATTGATTGAGTTCAAGCCTATTGTTTGAGTAGTTGAATATACCAGAATAGAGCAATGAAGAACATATAAATGATATTGCTAGTTAATGGCAATCCTATATGTAGAGCCATGAAGGGCTGGGCAAAAGGATGGCTGCCTGGGTACAAACTGTTAGGAAGTACAACTGGGAGCTCCAGATTGGGTGAAAATGTAATAGACTGATTTAAGACACCACTGGTGATATTATGGCTCCCTAAATGAATGGGTTTAGTAGCTCAGGGTGTTAGTAATTGCAGCAAGGAGCATATGTAAACTCTTTGATGCAGTTCCAAGTCCATTTTCTGAGGATCATTTTTATTATTTATTTTTTTGGTCCTCATCTTTGGGTTGACAAGTTGTCAGTCTGGACACACCCCAGTGAGCTGACCTAGATACAGATCTGCTGACATACATGTTTCCCGGTAATGATTTATTTACTTTAATTCACATCATCACACTTCATGCAGATGTGGGCTTGCTGACTTAATTAGCATCCTGATGGGGCTCTCAGTTAAGAGTTTGGCACATATTTTAAATATTATTCTAATTCTACATTACTTGAACATTAAAAAGTTTAGTAAGGTTAAAGTGTAAAAACTGAAACTCTAATATCAGGCATCACTGGCACAATGTCTTGGAAAAATGGCTACATACATCCAGCAAGGGGGCTGCTGCTATGCATACTCTTAAGTGCTTTGCAGTCATGGGGGGGGGGTGTAAAGGCTTTTTCAAAATAGTGACTAAAGGTTGATGATCACTGTCTGTTTGATCAGGTCTACCATAAATGAAGTAATTGAACTTAGAACATGCGAAAACAACTGCGGAAAGTTGTTTTAATGTAACATCAGCAATTTAATTCTTCAAAGGCAGCAAGCACTGAATTTGTAGATGTAAAGTTCTTTGCTCGTTGCAACCTCCTCACTAGTTACAGTTCTCTTTAATGTGGAAATATTCAGACGATTTTTACTTCGGCAGAGAATGTGCTTATTGTTGACTGATATTGGTGGATTGTTCAGGGATCTAAACCATGTCATCACAATAAACAAAACATGCTGGAGGGATAGGTTCCTGACCCAGAGACTCCCCAGACTCCGGAATAGATTGCCCATACATTTCAAGCAGAGTGCCTCTTCTCTTTGGCCCTCTTCAAAAGGAACCTTGACGGTTGGATGGGAGAAAGGAAATTCACCCCGGGGATCACGTCAGTCTCCCTGCTAGACAGGGGTCCAGGGAAGTAAATAGTGTGGGAAGAAATAGCCAGGGAATTGTTATGGTTAGGCCCTAGGGTGGATAGCCTAGTACCAACCTATGAGCCTATGTTTGAGTGGCCTTTTATGGTCAAAAGCTTTAGCAGATTAGCCTAATGTATGTTGTTGAAAATTTGATGGGTTGTAACCTGTTATAGGTCTTGTGTTGCTGGCTGCATGTACTTTGGTTTAAGTATTAAATTGTGACTGTCTATAAAAACTAGTCTGTGGGACTTTGTAAACTACAAAATGCTACTCATCATTATTGTAACACTGTGTATACAACTTTAATACACTCGAATTCATGTGCAGTAAGCATGTATTCCTCACACACAAATACTGTTTGAGTAAATCTGAATATGAGAATTGATAAACTATACTTATGTAAAAGTAACTCAAAAGTAACTAAAAGTAACTAGTTACTTTAGTTAGTAACTAGCAATAGTAATATATTACTTTTTTTAGAAAAGTAATAAGTAATAGTAATATATTACTTTTGCTTAAAAGTAACTAGCAATAGTAACGTATTACTTTTAAAAGTAACTAGCACGACACACACACACACACACACACACACACACACACACACACACACACAACACACACACACACAACACACACAACACACACACACACACACACACACACAGATTAACAAGAGAAAGATTTTTTTTTTTTTTTTTTAAGTAATAGAAAAGGAAGGTTACCAGAAGGTAAACAGGATAAGTACCAATAATGGTACGTTAGAGTACCCAACGGTAAAAGAGAGAAAAAGAGACACACACACACACCTAGTGGAATACAGAGGAGCAGGTAGATAAAAAATAGAGTGAAGAACGAATTGAAAAGAGATATCAGGGAAAAAAACTTACAGCTAGATGAAAAGCCAAGGTTGGAGAGGTTGGTTGAATGTGTCTGGCACTAAGAAGTGGCAAATGAGATCTGAGGTAATTTGGTGAGCAGCATTATGGGTACAGGCTAGCTCAAGAGTTTTTGGAAGGCATGAGCTGGAATAACATCTGAGTCAGTTCTGAGGCTTGGAACCGAGCCCACAGTCAAGGATTATGTTAAGACTGACATCATCAGATCAAATCTTTCAAATCAATGGTTAAAAACAGAGGACCTTCAGTGACTTCAAGATTATTGCATTTGCTCAAAAAATCCCGAGAGTCCTTACACACATAATGAACATTTTGCACTATGCCTTTAGAATAATGATCCAAGTATTTTGCCAAAGGGGAAGTGAAGGAACATAGTGTCCAGAACAGGATGCATTGGTGGATTTTTCTTGTCTTTATGATTTTTTGTACCTCAAATATTGTGGGTACCTTTGGGTCTTTCATATACAAAAAAATTGTATTCTTGAATAGTAATTTGTCCTTGTGTCAACATGACCTACAATGCTTCATATATTTTGGCATACTCGATATTTACCTCATGTTGTGGAACTTGTCTATAAGTGTCTTCAAACAAAATGCTGTTCATGTTGTCAACACAAACAATATTGTCCATAAATGCAACCCCTTCCCCCTTGTCCGGTTTCATGATCCTAATGTGAGAGGATCTCAAGAAATCAAACAAAGCTACTACCTCCCTTGTAATATTAGAAACTACAAAATCTGTTTTCTCATTAATACAAACTCTCAGATCTAACTCACACATTTTTTCAAACACACTTAAAAAGAGAAGGAGGGGTGGATTACATATGCTGGGAAGTTTTAAACCTGGATTTTGTACATCATTACTGTCAAACAAGACAGAGTTAATTTACGCACAAACATTTTCAAGTCTATTAATACCTGAACTAGAATTGCCCTTTTAGCCATTAAAAAAAAGTAAAACCTTTTAAAATTAAGTCTGCATGTGCTTGTACTACATGGCAGGAACTAAAGTTAAACATATGAAAGTCATCGGTTTGATTAGTAACAACCTGGCAAAGTTCTATAATGTCCAAAAAGGTTGTGGCACAATTCATCGTTTCTAATTTGGTGTCTTCTGGCAACTGTTTGCCCATCTTGACACGGACTAGTGTGGGGGAGGGGGTATTGTTATGCTGGCCATCGTCCCCTCTGGGCTTGTTGCTTGTCCTTCAACCTCTCGGAACATCATAATGGAGGAAAACCCCAAGGGGAGTCCCCAGAATCAGCTCTTGCTGCTGCTGCTCCATGTTAAAACCAAAATGTTGTTCTCCTTCATTTTGTTGAACATTACTGTGCGCTACATTGTTGCCCATTCTTGGGAAGCGGATGGGATGGGACAGACCTTATTATGCAATTATGCATATAGTCCAGTCTATCCCTTTCAAGTTTTCTCATTTTTAGTTCTTTTTAGTGTTTCTATTTATACATCAATGGTGTGAACAATACGAGAATGCTGTACCTTATAATGTTCATAGTTAATGTTTTCAGTGATTTTTTTTTTTATCCAACTAATCTCCTCTACCAATTCCTCAATAAATTTAGTATTATGTCTGACAATAAGTTCCATAAATTCACAACCAAACCTATCAAACAACTGAAGCAATTCTTTATGCAGTACTGAGTTGTTTACTAGTCCAGTGGGGTATTTCCAGACCTGGTCCTTTTGGGACTCTATTAGTTTTGATGGCTGCCATCTAATATGTATTTTCTAACTTTTGCACCCTATGCTCAAAGTCATCCAACTGTTCCAAGAGGCTGCTACTGTCAGTCTGCGCATCATGAAATGCAAAGTCCAGCTTCTTATGAAGACAGTCTTTAATTCTAGGTACTGCATGGTTGCTATTATGATGATATGATTACCCTTTTCATTGCCATGACCTCCATTTGTAGCAGGAGCCAGTGTTGTTTTCAATCTCACATTGTCATGTATGTCAAGGCTGCAAAAGTTTCTATGTTGGAAGACCGAAAGTATGGTAAAAGACAGAATTTATGAACATTTATATGCAATATGGAACAAAAGCAACACTAATGCATGTCTAACTACCTTAGGTCTTGCCCGGACAATGAATTTAAATATAAGTGCTTGAACATGTAAAATTGAACCATGGGGGGAGGGGGTGGGACTTGGAGGTTGCTGCTAGAAAAGGAGGAGTTAATGTGGCAGCTTTGTTTTAATGCATGCAGCCTCCCAGACTTGAATGAACTTTCTTCTATTACTTGTTTGCTTAAACTTAAGGCCCACTAATAATAAATGTGTATTTTTGAAGTGCATTCACAGTTTTAGTAATGACTGTTAAAAAAATTGCCTTTTTCTAGGTTAGAATTGCCACCTTTAATTGTGGCTAAAAACAGACTTCGGCCACACCCCTCATGCATCCCATAATCCCACCTATGTCCCACCCACTTCCATCATTTTATGACATCACTGTCACATCACACGAGGGGAACACCCTCTTTTTCTGATCGTGATGCCTTTTTTCTGCAGATTTACTATGGGTTTATTTTTAAAAAAAAAAAATATGCCAATTTAACAACCTCCGATAGTCTGTTTCTTTTTCTGAAGCAGACTGCCAGAGGTTGTGCAATGTTTTCCAGTGTACCACATAAGTTTGATTTCTGGATAGTTCAGAAAAAACGGATAGGTGGCAACACTAATCTAGATGCTTTTTAATTAGATGGCTCTGGGATTTGGCAGTTTTAGTTTCTTTTATAAGATTAGTCAAATGGCACATTGTAACTTTAAGAAAACTACTGGTCATGTGAATGCATACCAGGGGATTTTAAATACTCTGTTTTTGAGTGTTTTTTTATCTGAAGAAGTCTTCTTTTTTGTGTAAAGATGAAAGTGCTCATCTGTTTATACCTTATATTAATCTCAGTGCGTCTTGCAGTGGCTTATGTGTTTTCTTGAATGTTTATTGAGATTTAGCCACAGGTGAATATATTTACTGTATACATCTGAACTGAGCTAATATCCTACAATACTTGACATTGTTGGAGAATGTGGGCTTTGAAACACTTTCTTTATAAATCATTCTGGAAAAACTACTTTAAATTGCTGTGACTAAACTATTTTCCCCCTTCCATGCAGACCTGGTCATATTTTAATTACTGGCTGTTAAGCTGTACTAAACAGAATCAAGCTGTACTACACAGAATCATTAAGTTTCTTTCTGCCATACCCAGAGTCCTTTAGAAGATGGACTCTACCAGTGAAGAAAGTGATATAACTATTAATCCATCTTGAAAAGAACTGCATGAGAAATTGTGGATCATAACAAGTACTGCTAACTGCTTCAGCAAAGTGATAAGAATGTGTAGAGAAGTTGATTAACTAAAAAATGCACACTGAATTTACTAAATTGGCATAAACATTTTTTGGAATATGTCTGCTGCAGTGTGTGCTAGGACACAACAGTGAAAATCTACTGAGAAAGCTATTGCAATATGCTTTCTGAGAAAGTAAGTTGGACAATTTTGAATGGTGTACACTGGAAAATAGTAACTGTGCTGGGTATTCAAAGATAAAAATCAGTACACAGAATGCTAATGATTCTGAAAGAGTTCAAAAGTACGAATATGCAAATATAAACCCAGAAATGTTAGAATATTTCTACATTACTCTGATTTACTGTATAGTGTAGCAACAAGAAAAGTCAAATTGAGAAGTTTTGTGGAATTTAAATGAATTGCATATTGAAAAATGAACCCAAACAAATGTTTTTTTCCAGGACACAAAAATGAGAAATTGTTGAGTACAAAACTGGTAACTTCATAATGTACAAAGTGGAATCTTAAGCTACTAACAGAGAATAGTGTGCTATAACAGGGAAAATCATATACCATTTCTTGCATTGCAAATTATCCTGTGTTGAAGCAAATGAAAATTACTGTCTACTTGGAAACTGGTAAACATTCCCTGAATTAAAAAAGTAAACTGTGCTAATCCTGAAATGTAGTCTGGTAGAAAATGTACTTAAGTGAGAAGCGTGTGTGTCTAAGACAATCTTGTTGGAAAGCAAACTACAAAAGAAAGAATATGCAGTGTGCAGCAATCATTTCAAAATGGTGGAACTTTATACAACAAGACTCTTACTAAGTGCTGCTTAAACTGCTTCTCTCTAGTGAACCACAGTGAGAAACCTGTGGCAGGTATATGGGAAGCATATATAAAAAAAGTTTTTCTGAGTAATGAACTTTAATAGTGAGGAACTGTTAAATCCACAAACAGAAATTACCTTGAGCTCATACAGAGACTTGCTCTAGCATTAAAACTGAATTTGTGACAGTTAAATGGTTGTTTAGAAAAGAAAAATGCTGTTTTGGTGTCCTCTTAGAAGCCTGCAACATAAAAGGTTACGCGCTGCAAAATTTAACTGTAATAATTCTGGTGACATCTGTAAAAATGAAACCTGTTAAATCCTTTGACAGGAATGAGGGTGTCATTGCTATGTAATGTAAAAAAAAACAAAAAACTCTGTACAAACCAGGTCAAAATGGCTGTGAAGTTGTAAACTTAGTGAAAAATAAGAGACAAAATAGACTATGAGCAAAATAAAAAATATGTTGATGCACAGATGTCGGGCTCTGATGGGATGCAGCAACCTTTGTTTACAACAGTAAGTGGTGCAGCAAAATGACCATACTTTGCTTCAAAATAGTTATCACAGGAAGAATAGGTGTTTTGTGGGCAAGTATTGCAACTATGTGAAGCAAAACTCTGACAGTGATGGCACTGGTTCTAAAGGTTCTAAGAGAACTGGTATAAATAATGTTGAGGCACAAACTTGTTAAAGCCAGAGTGTGTTACTGAAAAGTATGTATTTGTGGAAAATGTGCTGTTGGCCTTTTTAAGGAATGCTGCTGAACAGCAAAGGGCCAACCTTCTGCAAGTGGAAGTAAAACAGACACTTATTTAGAACTGCATAGCTTTACAAGAAATCAGAGCACTGTCAGAATAAAGAAACACAAACACAGCCTGAGGATGCTATCACTAAGCAGCAAGAATAAAAAACAAACAAGAACACGTGGTTTCTGAAAATGAAAATAAAATAACAGAGAATTAAAAAAATGCTGTCTAACTTTGACCAGCAAAGAGATGTAAAAGGAAAACAAAAAAATTCTTACTTTGTTAAAGAGACTCTCTGAATGTTCAGTACAATTTAGAACACCAACAAAAAAATTAATGCACTAAGCAAAGTGACATCACAAACAAGGGAACAAGTAGTCGTGTTAAAAGAGAATTTGGTTTCTCTGCAAAAAGTGAATGAACAATAAACGGATACAGAAAATATGAAAGAACTGCAAAAGCAGTCTAAGCAACTACACAAAGGGGCAAACTAAAACAAATCAAAAGGGAAAAAAAGCTACTTGTGTAAGTGGCGCATAAATTGGAGAAAAAAGCAAAATGACGTGTGTCTGAATTTGAAAGACAAAACAGAAAATAGTTTAACTTAAGCTGACACCAAGAGTTTACAAAGAAGGAAGAATTGTGGTAGAAAATGTAAACAGTTAACAATGCTTTGTTGATCGAAAAGCAAAGCCCAAGAATGTACACACGGAAAACAAATTAGTAAAGGTGCATCTCCCAAAGAGTAAGAATAAAGTTAAGAACTATTCCCAGCTTTTGTTCACAACAATGAAGTAGTCACATATCTAAAGCAAAAGCAAGACACTGATACAGCTGATACAATAAAACAAATGAAAGCCAATAGATGCCAGTACCATATTAACAACTTTAAGATGTTGTAGAAAAATAGGCACAAAAATGTAATAAAATGAACTGTGCGCCTAACCAGCAAATACAGAAGCTGGAATTAAAACACAATGGAATTAATTCCTTACTATGTTACAAGAAAATAAAATAAAGCTTTATGATGTCTGTGAACTATTAACTATAAAAATGGAACCTATGAACAAGAACCAAAGCAAATCTTTGAAGGAAACAGTGAACCACAATAATGTGAGCCAACACTTGCATTTCATGCTGAACTAATGCAAGAAAAGTTGTACTTTAACACACCTGCTAAAGGGAAATGCTTCAAGTATCCTCTACATGGAACACAGAAGGCATGCAGTCTAAACTGGAAGACTCACCATCTGAATCTGATTCAACCTCTTCTCAGAAAAAGCTACATGTATCAAACTGCAAACATAAAAAGGATAAAAAACAGAGTTGTACATTTTGTAACTTTGTGCAACAAGAAGTGAAATGTATTTCTTTAAAAGAAACATTCCACAAGTATGCCAGTGACAGAAAAGCAGCCTGTGAAACAAAATAATAAAAGCAGAGAGCAGTATGATACTGTGGAAACTGCATGTCATCATAAGAAAGTGAAAACCATCCAAGCATACAGCAACTGAACAAGCTTTATGTGGCTGTAGAAAAAAGTGACACATTAAAGCCAGGAAGTAATGAGGGTGAAAATTCACTACAAATAGGGAAAAGTCAGACCAAAGAATGTGTCACTTAAGCAGTGTAGGAAAACTTTGCTTAAATTCAGAGGGGAAGACCTGTTGCTGTGCCATCTACTGAGAGGAACCCAGAGTTGGAGAACTAGGAAAGTTAAGTCAGTGTGTGCTATGCTTATTAGAGAAGATGCTTGGTGAGTTACTGAAGGTGATCCCAGAGAATCACAGGGATCTAGAAAAATCTGTTGGTCCTGCAGATAAAATAACTGCCTCTGCAAATAAAAGAAATATGTTATAAGAACCTTGGGTCTACCATGCTGGGTAGGCCAGTATTGCTTATACTCCTCAGGTCTGAGCTGTGGGGAATTATGTTATATATTGAGTGATGTAGCAACTAGCGTTATCACCTCACAGTAAGACGCTGTCCGGTTCGATTCTCAGCTAGAGCGTCTTCTGCGTGGAGACATGCGTGAATGGAGTACCTTCGTTGAAGGTTGCGCGTCAGGGCTGGTAACTCGGCACGTAAAAATCAACTACCAATCATTAGAGGACCAGAGTTCCACTGTGGTGACCCCTAACCAGGAAAAGCCGAAAGACACAAACAAAATTGAGTAATGTAGCAACCTCTAAAACATTAGAGGGAAGACTTCTGATAACTATATGGGAGGAATTGCAGCAACAGGATTTCATAGCTAGCAGGAGCTCTTTCATTTCCAGAATGGAGGAGAAGGGGCCCTCTTCCTTTAAAAACAGAAGTTTTTCAAAGCAAATGAGAGAACTGAGAAGTGAGCTGGATGGACCCTCTCATGAGGCAGAGAATGCATTAAATGCAGTAGGTGCACTGAGGCCAGAGGGCCTAAACAGACAGACTCAACATGAAGTCAATATGTACTCAGTAGAGTTAGTGACAGGATGGTGTCCTAAGCCAGGTGGAATCCCCATGAAGCCACAAAGTACAAATCTTGGAAAAGGAATTGGTACAATTTACTTTGTTGCTTCAAGAAAATTTAAGTAATGTTTAATTTGGCTTTCAAAAGTCTGCATTATAGAACTAGTAAAAAGGCCAAAATATGTTACGTTTGCCCTTGAAAGTCTAAAAGTGCATGCTGCCAAAGACTGAATTAACAGGTTAGTGTGTTTCAAACATGGGTTTTCCTTTGCATGCATTTGTTTGTACCCAACATGTTACTCAGCGAAACATGCTACCTGCTTAACAAAAGTATTTGTGTAAAAAACAAAAGTACTTGTGTAACGGCTTCTTTATAGAAATTTAGCCCCAAAAAAGCGAAACATAGTAATGTGTGCTTCCACTGAGTTAATATTCGGCAAGATATCATTCATATACATCGCACACACACACACACACACCAGAAAAATGTAAATGAATATCCATGATAAACAGTGGCAGAGATTCCTTTCTTCACTGCAGGTCTCAGGCTCAAGCTGACTGAAGATTTAAAAAGTACAGTTGTGTACACTTAGCATAAATGTAGATGTTCAAGTGTATTCACTGTTGCAGTCAATACATTTGGGTAATCCTTCTGGCAGGATGCCCTCAGTCGGCCTGAATTCCAAAGTTTTGGGTCCTGCCTTGGCTGCTGTCACCCCTTCCCTGACGTCAGGTAGTCAGGGGTATATAAAAAAAAGCAGCCGGCTCCATTTTCTTCAGTTTTTCTTGCCCCAGATGTCAGGTGCCCCCTAAGAGGGTAGCCAAACTTTATATATATATATATATATATATATATATATATATATATATATATATATATATATATATATCAATACATGCACCAATATAAACTTTACCTTCATCTACAAGCAAATACACCAGACACAGGTTGTGTAAATCAGAGAAAGAAAGAAAAGTTCCAGCAGAAAAAAGGGGGATGGCAGGTGGGTAACCTGGACTGCAACAGTGAATACACTCGAACATCTACATTTATGGTAAGTGTACACAACTGTACTATGTTCTTCGTGTTTCACTGTTGTAGTCATTACATTTGGGTAGAGTCCCAAAGCTATGGCTGGGAGGCTGGAGCTAAACAGCATTAGCAGTGGCTATGAGGCCCTGCAGAACTGCAGTGGCAAAGCCTGCCCTGGATGGAGAGTAGAGTGGCAGATGATAGTGCTTTGTAAAGGTGTGCATTGAACTCCAGGTAGCAGCCTCTAAAATGTCTTTGGTTGGTACTCCCCTGAGAAAGGCTGCTGAAATGGCTGCAGCTCTGGTGGAATGTGGCCTAATGCCCTTAGGCACTGGCTTGCCATGGTGTAAATAGCAGAAATGAATGCAGTGGCCTATCCACTTTGAAATAGTCTGCTTTGAGATAGCCTTTCCTTGTGATCCTGCAGCATATGCCACTAGTAATTGCTGTGTCTTCCTGAAAACTTTGGTTCTGTCCAAGTAGAATCTAAGCTGTCTGTGTACGTCCAAAGAATGCAGAAATTTCTCCCCCTTGTTCGGTGGATATGGATAAAAAGTTGGCAGATGAATAGTTTGGTTAAGAGCCACACTGGACACCACCTTAGGCATAAATGTTGGGTTTGTCCTCAGTGAGACTCTGTCTGGATAAAGGTTCCACAGCCATGAATGCCTGTAGCTCTGAAACTCGTCTTGCAGAAGTTATTGCTATGAGCAGAGCTGTTTTCCAAGATAAAAACTTTACATCAGCAGTAGCAGCTGGCTCAAAAGGAGGCAGGGCGAGTTTTTCCAAGACATAGTTGAGGTTCCATGCAGGTATTGGTGATCTCCTTGGAGGCCTTAAATTTTTGGCTCCTCTGAGGTACTGCTTTAATAAAGGATGAGAAAAGATTGGTGGCTCTGTATTGTAATGAGCCAAAATGGCAGAGGCATGAATTTTAATTGATGAAAAAGATAGGCCTTTGCCCAGCATCTCAGTTAAGTATTGCAAAATCCGAGGAATATTTGGTACAGCTGTATCAGTTCCTTGTGCCTGGTTCCAAGCACAGAATCTCTTCCATTTCCCAGCATACGATTTTCTAGTACTAGGTCTTCTGGCTTCCAAAATGACATCCATCACAGCTTTACTGAGAGGTGTTTTGTATGACTACATTATCCGCCATGCTGCCAGGTTTAAAGTATTGAGTTGGCTGTGCAGGATCTGATTGTTTTGCGGAGACAGTAGATGAGGTATTTGAGGTAAGGTCCAAGCTGGGCATTGAGACAAGTTCCTTAGGACTGGATACCAGTACTGGCGGGGCCAGTCTGGGGCAATCAGTATCATCTTTAGCTTCTCCTGTCTGACCTTTAGGAGTACCTTGGGGAGGAGAGGCAGTGGAGGAAAGGCATATACTGATGGGTTTTTCCAGCTGAAAGATAGGGCTTCCACTTTCAATGCTTGTCTGTGATAAGTCCTTGTGCAGAATCTTTTTAGTTGGTAGTTGTGAGGGGAGGCAAATAGATCTATGTCCGGGCATTCCCATTTCCTTGTTATCATGCTGAAGACTTGTGGATCCAGTTGCCACTCGTGGGGATCCATGAGGCGCAGTAGATAAGCCAAAGGGCAGTGCACAGAATTGGTAATGCATTGAGCCCGCCTTAAATCTGAGGTATCTTCTGCATGACTGACTGATTGGGACATGCAGGTATGCCTCTTTTAAGTCTAAAGTCACAAGCCAAGCATTCTTGCCCAGCATGGGCAGAAGCTGCTGCAAAGTCAACATTTTGAATTTTGGTATATCCAGGAATGTGTTCAGAGTAGATAGGTCCAGTATTGGTCTCCAGGCCTTGTCCTTTCTGGGTACCAAGAACAGTCTTGAGTAAAATCCTTGTCCCTGCTCTTGCTCTGGTACTTGTTGAATGGCCCCCATGTCCATGAGGGATGAGACTTGTTTTTGCGCCTCTGCCCATTGATTTTTTTGGCAGATCTGGCCAGCCGTTTGCCTTTGGCAGGGTATGGAAATGGAACTTGTAGCCTTGTGACACTATATTTAGAACCCACTTGTCCTGGGTTATAATGCGCCAATTTTGAGAAAAAAGTGCTAATTTTCCCCCTAAGGGTGCTGCCAGGAAATAAGTGCTTGGTGCAGGCTGGGGGAAGTCATTGGGACTGTTTCCGGTATGGTTGTGATTTGTCTTCTCCAACTTTGGAGGTAGAAGCACCCCATTGCTTTGACCTGTATGAACCTTGTGCCTGGGATCTGCCCCTTTGAGGTCTGTCTGACACAAGAAAGGACCAATTCTTTGTAAGCCAGTGTCTACTAAACTTAGGTGGCTGTACTTGTAAAAAATCTTTGACAGTTTGCATAGATTTAGCTTTGTCCTCCATTTTCTTTAACAACTCTTCTGCTTAACACCAAACAAAGTATCATGCTGTAAAGGTGCATCTAATAATTTAACTTTCACATGATCAGGCAGATTTTGTTCCTTTAACCAAGCATGCCTCCTAATTACAGAACCCGTAACTGTGGCCCTGCAGGAGGCCTCCAAAGAATCAAAACCACATTGCAAAGTATGCTTTCCAACTTGTTCAGCTGCATGCAATAAATCCTGCATTTCCTTGTTTTCTGCACATTCAGAGTTTAACAACATTTTCTGTTTAAGCAATGCCATGACATGTTGCTGATATTTGAGCATATGAAACTGACAGTTTAAGGCCCTTATAGCCAAGGTAGCAGATGTGTAAACCTTTTTTCCCCATCTATCCAGTGCCCTGGAATCTCTGTCAGAGGGGGTAGGGTTTTTTGCAGCGGAAACCTTAACTCCTTTGGGACCCTGTGAAATAGTTTCTGGGTCTGCAGCAGGGTTTTTAAAAAGGAATTTATGAGAGTCAGGAACCCTGTAATATCTGTCAGGCTTAACAGAAGCTGGAGGTAAGGAGTCAGGGGTCAGACTAGACTCCGAAAACACATCATCTACAATGTCTAACACAGGTGGAATGGCTAGAGGCCTGTGATGAGGTAGTAAAAGGAAATCACTGAGCCTCTTTTTAGATTCTGAAAAATCTTGGCTCTCCTAGTGGAAATGCTCCCTCATGGTATGCAAGGTTTCCCCAAAAGAATAGTCCTCTGGAGGAGAAGCTGAAGGTATAGATTCTTCAGCATCAGAATTCTCATAGGGGGGAAGAGAATATTCCTGATCAGAAGAGGAATCAGAAGAAATAGAAACCTGATCAGAAGATTCATAGTCAGTCTCTTGCCTAGGCCTCTTATCAGGAGGGGGATGGAACCCCTGATCAAGGTAATCAAGTCTTCGGCCATCTTGAGCATCTGTTTTTTGGGCATAGAGGCCTGTCCATTTGGCTCTTGAGTTTTTTTTCTTTGCTTGCGAAGGTGCTTTAGTCTTTGCCTTTGAAGCTGAAGTCGGTTTAATGTAAAGATGTTTAGGTCTGAATACACCCTCAGAAGACGGTGTCTGCTCAGTGGCTCCGGACCCATCTGAGGGAATAGTATCCGAGGCTCCAATACCTTGAGTTTCCAGCGTCATAGCCGACTCCACGTGGGAGTTGGTAGCAGCCTGCGACTCTAAAGTAGCGGGCGTCAGGGGCTGCGAAAGCGCCTCACTGAGAACCGGCGACTGGCTTAGGAGGAGCTTCGTCGACGGTTTTGGACCTCGGTTATTTATCTCTCTCCTTTTCTTTGCGTTTTTTGTGAACTCCAGTAGTTGGATGGCTATCCGACGACATTTCTGGATAATTAAACCGGTGTCCAAAATAGTTTAAAGCAAAATTATACCGATGCTTAATAGTGCGTTGGTTAAATCTAGCACAAAACCGACAACCAGAAACGTTGTGATCAGGGCCTAGGCAAGGAATACAGTAAGAATGAAAGTCCTTATGAGGTATTTGCTTTCCACAAGAAATACAATTATTAACTTTTTCTGAGATCGGTCCACCATCTCAAAAGGCAGTTGGGGCTCACAACATTTCTCACTGAGTCATTTTTACCCTCAGAGAAAAATATCCTTTCAGGAATTTTATGACCTTAGTTGCTACGACCTTGCAGGAAAGCAGATGAACAATGCAAAGCTAAAACGTTACTAAACAGATATTTAATTTCATATTTTTTGTGCATATTTCTGAATGCTAGCGAAGTGCTATGATGTTATGCATGACTGCCACTTACTCTGTTGAAAGCATCAGAATGATGCAAGTTTTGAACAATAGTAGAAGCAGTCTTCTTTTTTTATGTTTTGTTTTTTGATCACTGAATACTAGCAAAGTGTAATGGTTTTCTGACCCGCTGTAAGAAAGAAAAAAAAAAAAAAACATGTGGGAAGCAAAAAACAAACTCATTTTAAACAATGAAGTCCAAAGCTTACTGCTTACTGTCACAATGGAGGCTGTACAGTACAGCAACCTGTGATAGCTTTACATACTAGTTCTGAAATTGCTTTACTATGGAGTAAGGGCAATACGTTAACAGACTAAAATTTAGTATGAATTCACTAAACTGTACTTTTTTTGACTATACTGTTCACAGATACTATGCAGAATAAATAAATAAAGGAAATAAAGGAAATAAAGACCTGCATAATTAAGATAAAACTTTTTGATGTGTTCATAAAAGTAAACATTGAGAGTCTTGCTTAACCACCCCCACCACAAATGCCCACAAAAATGTAATAACCTTATTGTTTCCCAATGATCGGGGACTGAAAGCTTTGACAGGAACTGAATATTGTTAATTGTGTTCACCAGAAGAAATGAAAAACAGGGCTGCATAAAGTAAACTGAATCCAGGAGTAGGGCTGTTGATGATGTGGTAAATGGGTTGTGACAACTGGGAGGTATCAGGACAAGTTTCTTTAGGTCAGAATTTTAGACTGGGATTGTCCCTTTAAGATGGGGATTTATTTCCTTCATTTTTTTAATACAAAATCTGCAATTGGCAGATTTGTGGGTGTGACAGCAAAGGGAGATGAAATCAGGATTCTTAACGTTTTGGAATTTCGAATGTCATGCCTATAGAAAGTTATTAAGACAATATATTTAATGCTTTTGGTGATTTATTTCAATAAAGTTGATAAATACTGTTGATTAATGACACAATGGCATATATATTTTATTAGACCAATTTTTCAGCTTCATGTCATGGTATGGACGGATGGGAATAGGTATGGCAGATGGGGATAAGATGGGAAACTACAACAGAGTCCTGTGCAATCATAACAGACCATGGATATAATTACTAGCATGGCAGCAAACAAATGTTATATCACTATGTTTAAATTTCCTGAATAACTGTTAGAAAGGATACACCTAATTTATTTTCATTGTTTTTGATTTAGATGTGCATGTGTGTGTATGTATGTGTGTGTGTATATATATATATATATATATATATATATATATATATATATATATATATATATATATAGCTATTTATATTTACACACACATACAAATA
The DNA here is from genome assembly GCF_019279795.1 of Protopterus annectens. Classification (NCBI taxonomy): domain Eukaryota; kingdom Metazoa; phylum Chordata; order Ceratodontiformes; family Protopteridae; genus Protopterus; species Protopterus annectens. The sequence goes on from NC_056725.1 coordinate 1,861,999,739, forward strand.
TATATACATATTACATGTGATTATGATCTGGTCTTCGATCATAACCAAGTTGTTAAATGGCTGAGATATCCACTCTTTAGGTGAAGCCTGACATCCATGTCAAGAATACAACTAATGTATAGATGGAAGGATTCAATAACTCTGTGGTACATGGGCTTCTACCTGCTCCACGTAGTACCAGTTACAAAAAAAAAAAATATTATGGGAGTACCAAGTGCTTCATGTCTTTGAAAGACGAAGTACTTAGCACTGACACACAGAGAACAAGCAGTAGTAGTAGCCCTCTAATGAATGAACATCTTTAAAAGCTGTTACACACTTTAATCTGCTACATTTTTTGTTTAAAAGTATGGCACAATGAACCAGGGGTGTAGCAAGCAAATTCCATTTTGTACTCACAAGCTCTTAGTGCTAACCTAGCACTTAAAAATGGACACAACTCTTAAAATGCTGTTCCCCCCGAGCACTTAATGTGTAACATTTTCAGCTATTCCCGCTAAAACTACTAAAAATATTGTTTTAGATTATCAATATTGTACCTGTTGTTAAACACATTCATTTAGATTGTTGTAGATCTAATATGACCTGAAAAAATTCATGCTGATATGATGCCCAGAAAAAATGTACTTAGTAGAGTGCAAAGAATATGCCTGGTTATACCCTTGCAGTGAACTGCCTACCAGCTTTTAAAGCTGTTCTACATTCACACCACTGTCCTGTGATGGCCAGTACATGGAACTGTTACATTGTAATGTCAGACTACAGCTTAAGAGCTCTTTGAAAAGTGTTTAACAAACCTGGTCTTTTTCCCGATTTCAGAGTGTAATCGCAGAGCACAAAGCACTAATTATATATTTGTATACAATAAAGCAAGAAAAAGTACAGTTTTGTACCTACCATAAATGTAGATGTCCGAACTGGATAGCATCTGCAGTCATAACAACTGGGTTGTCCTGTCGTCAGGCAGCCCTGCAGTCGGCCGGATTCCAAAGTCCGGGTCCGGCTTCGGCTGATGTCGCACTCCACCCGACGTCATCACTGCTGGTCTTCGGGTATAAAAGCATCAGCCGACGCCATTTTCCTCAGTGTTTCTTGCCCCAGATGCCAGTAGCCCTCTTGCAGGCTAAAATTTGGATAGATGCCAATGTTTCCAAATAGATAGAGGTAAACACAACAATAAGCATGTATGTACATATATACAAACAAATACACCATAAAAGACTCCTCCCCAACAGCTAGCTATTAGGAGGGTAGACACCCTAGGAGTACCACAGAGGGGAAGGAGGGAGGGTAATCCTGACTGCAGATGCTATCCAGTTCGGACATCTACATTTATGGTAGGTACAAAACTGTACTATGTCCTTCATGGATGCATCTGCAGTCATAACAACTGGGTAGAATACCATAGCCAACTAGGGGAGGAGGATAAAAGTAGATTATGGTGTGTTTAGGATCCCTTGCAGTACAGCAGTGGCAAACCCTGCTCGGGATCTGGAATATAGAGGCAAAGTATAATGCTTGGCAAATGTATGCACGGAGGTCCAAGTAGCCGCCTCAATAATGTCTTTGGTTGCCACTCCTCGTAAGAAGGCTGTGGTAGTGGCTGTTGCTCTTGTAGAATGAGGTCTTATGTTCTGTGGAATTGGTTTTCCATGGAAGGAGTAACAGTATCGTATGCAATTTCCTATCCATTTGGAGATTGTCTGTTTGGAAATAGCTTTTCCTTCCCTTCCTGTTGCATAGGCTACAAAAGTTGGTCAGTCTTTCTGCTATTTTTTGTTCTGTCCAAGTAGTAGCGTAGCTGTCTATGTACATCCATGGTATGCAGTATTCTTTCCCCTCTGTTTTGTGGGTTGGGAAAGAAGGTAGGCAGGTGGATTGCCTGGTTTAAAGACACTCTGGATACCACCTTGGGCATAAATGTAGGATTAGTCCTCATGGACACTCTATCTTGGTGGAAGATTAGGAAGGGTTGCACTGCCATTAAGGCCTGTAGTTCTGAAACCCTCCTTGCTGAAGTAATTGCCAGTAGGAAAGCAGTTTTCCATGACAGGTGTTGTAGGTCTGCTGTTGCTGCTGGTTCAAAGGGTGATAGTGTCAACTTTTCTAGCACAAAGTTTAAATCCCAAGCTGGTAATGATGGTTTCCTTGGAGGTTTTACATTCTTGATTCCTCTGAGGAACTGCCTGAGCAAAGGGTGCGAAAAAACAGGTGGATCAAAGCTGTATTCTGCTGAAATAGCTGATGCATGTATCTTGATGGAGGAGTAGGACAGGCCTGAATGAAGAAGTTCGGCCAGATACTCCAGAATGTTAGGCATATCTATGTTTGACACATCTTTTCCTCTTTCCGTACTCCAAATGACAAACCTTTTCCATTTTCCAGCATAGTTCCTTCTTGTTGAAGGTCTGCGTGCTTCAAGAATAATGTCTTTAACTCTTTGGGAAAGTTCTGGATTAGCTGCTGCTATGTGATGTTCCATGCAGTCAGTTGCAACGTTTTAGGTTTGGATGTATGATGCTGTAGTTGTTCTGAGTTAAAATCAAAGGCATCAGGGTATTGGCCACATATTGTTCGAGACATGCTCCTCAGTAGTGGGTACCAGTGTTGTCTTGGCCAGTTTGGAGCTATCAGGATTATCCTTGGGCGTTCTTCCTTGAGTTTTAGTAGTACCTTGTGTATCAAAGGAAGAGGTGGGAATGCATATGCTGTTAGGCCTTTCCAGTTGAAGGAGAGCGAGTCCACTTTCCATGCTAGTGGGTGGAATGTCCTTGTGCAGAATTTTTGAGCTGGTGATTGAGAGGTGATGCGAATAGGTCTATCTGTGGCATTCCCCATTTCTTTGAGATGGTCTTGAAGATGTCCGGGTGCAGCTTCCATTCGTGGGCATCCAGTGGTTCTGCTTAATATGTCTGCTAGAGTATTGTCTTTCCCGGTACAAATATTGCCTGTAACTGGATGTTGTAGCTGAGTGCCAGGGTCCACAGCTCCAAGGTCATTCTGCATAGGGGTATGAATGAGTGCCTCCCTGTTTGTTGATGTACCACATGACTGTGGTGTTGTCTGTCCTTATCATCAACTGGCCCTCTTTGAGAAATGGTTTGAACTTTTGGATTGCCAGTTTTACTGCCAGCATTTCTTTTAGATTGATGTGCAGGTGAAGTTGATCCTGTGTCCACAATCCTTGCACGCATTTGTCCAGCATGTGGGCCCCCCCATCCTAGGTCTGAAGCGTCTGTTGTGATGGTCTGGCTTGCTTGACATCTGCGAAAGGGTAGGCCTGGGTTTGACTGGCATGCCTGAGCCCACCATAGGAACTCCTGTTTTAAGCATGGAATTAGTGGGATTTCTGTTTCTAGACTGTGTCTGTGTTGGGACCATAAATTCTTTAGGTACCACTGTAGTTTCCTCATATGTAGTCTGGCAAATGGAACCAAGATTATGCATGATGCCATGAAGCCCAAGGCCTGCAGAACTTTCCTTGCTGTTAACTTGTTCAGTTTTGTTAGTGCCAAGAAGTAAAGAGGAAGTTCTTTTGTTTTTCTGTAGTCAGGAATGCCATTTGTTTTACTGTGTCCAATTCGCCCAAGAATGTCCTTGTTTGGGATGGTATCAGCCTTGACTTTTGTAAATTGACTGTGTATCCCAGTGCTTGTAGCAAGTAAATGACCCTTTGTAAATCTGTTGTCAGCTTGCTTTTTTGTCCCCTTGTAGCAGGCAGTCGTCCAGGTATGGGTAAATTTGAATTCCTGTAGTCTGCAATGGGCGATTACTGATGCCAGGCATTTTGTGAATACTCTGGGCAGTAGATAAGCCAAAGGGCAATGCTGAGAATTGATAGTGCTCTGATCCTGCAAGAAATCTGAGGTATCTTCTGCAGATTGGTCGAATGGGGACGTGCAGGTATGCCTCCTTGAGATCTAGAGTTACCAGCCAAGACTCCTTGCCCAGCATGGGAAGAAGTTGCTGTAGGGTCAGCATTTTGAATTTTGGGACAATGATGTATGTATTTAAGGTGGACAGGTCGAGAATTGGTCTCCAACTTTTTCCTTTCTTGGAACTAGGAATAGTCTGGAATAGAACCCCTTTCCTTGCTCTGCTGTTGGCACTCTTTCCACAGCTCTCATGTTTGCTAACTCCATTATCTGGCGTAGAGCCTCTGTTTTTTGATTTGGAGGTAGATTTGGCATTCCTCTTTTGACTGGTAAAGTATGGAAGTGAAACCGGTAACCTTGATCTATGGTTTGTAAAATCCACTTGTCTTTTGTTATGTAGTGCCAGTTCTTTGAAAATAAGGTTAACTTTCCGCCTAGAGGAGCTGCTATTTGTTCCCTGGTAGGCGGATTTAGGGTTAAGTCACTGTGGTTGTGCTGATGTAGTGGCAGTGGCTGTGTCTGTGCCTCTGTTGTTACCTTGCCACTGTCGCCTCTGTAGCCACCTCCTGTGGATTGGTTTCTGCCTCTGGAACGCCTATTCCTGCCCCGTTGAAATTTAGTGGAGTCGGGAAAGCACCAATTTTGGCAGGCCAGTTCCTGCTAAACCTTGGGGTTGAACCTGCAAGAAATCTTTAACAGTTTGAACAGATTTTGCCTTTTCTTCCATTTTCTTCATAACCTGCTGGGCAGGTGTACCAAACAAACTTGTCTTGTCCATAGGAGCATCTAGCAACTTAGCTTTAACATGATCCGGTAAAGCTTGTTCCTTTAGCCATGCATGCCTTCTTATCACTGTGCCTGTCATGGCTGATCTAAATGAAGCCTCCAGTGCATCATAGCCACATTTTAAGGAATGGTTGCTAACCTGTTGTATGTTATTTACCATCTCTAATACATATTTCTTATCAAGAGATTCATCAGTGGTTAGATTTTAGTTAACTGATCAAGCATAAACTCTTGGTATTGTATCATGTGAAACTGACAGTTTAAAGCTCTAGCTGAGAGAGTAGCTGAAGTGTAGACCTTTTTACCCCATCTGTCTAATGACCTTGCTTCCCTTTCAGAAGGAATAGGGTTTTTAGCTGTGGTCGCGGCTACTGCCTTGGGACCCTGGGATATAGTTTCTGGGTCTGCAAGTGGGGCCTTGTAAAGGTGGTGATGAGTATCTGGCACCCTGTAAAATCTGTCTGGTTTGGCAGGGGCTGGGGGTAAAGAATCTGGAGCGGAGCAAACATCAGTGAAAGCATCATCCACCACAGGGAGAACAGGAGGTATAGCTAAGGGCCTGTGCTGTGGGAGGTGCAGAAAGGTCCTAAGTCTTTTTCTGGAGTCTGAAAAATCCTGTTGCTGCCATTGGAACTGTTCTCGCATGGCATGCAAGGTTTCGCCAAAGGAGAATTCTTCTGGTGGGGAAGCAGCTGGAATGGATTCTTCAGCATCAGAATCTTCAAAATTGGAGAAGGGAGCCTCTGGCTGGTCAGTTATGTCTGATTCATCCGCAGAATCATCAGAAGACACTGGCTCAGGGGGCTCTGCCCTAGGTCTCTTCTCTGGGGGCTGAGAGGCCCTGTCTGGGTGAGATTGAGATCCTCTAATTAAAGAAATTAAATCTTCTGCCAAAGTAAGCATTTGAGAACTAGAAGAGGGCCTGGATGTGGGGGGTTTAACAGGCACTGTTTTAGTAGTCTTGGCTGCTTTAGCCCTGGCGAAGGCCTTAATGGACATGGCTGCTGGAGGCCTAGCAGCACCACGTGCTGGGGTAGAGACATCCAAGGGGATGGTGTCTGATAAGTCAACCACCGTAGTGGGTAAAATTTCTGAGGTCGATTCAAGAGTTGTAGCAGGGGCCTCAGTTGTAGGAATAGGTTCAGCTGTACTTTGATCAGTTTTCTCGGTTCTGGCCGAAACCGAGACACTCGCGGTTTGCTTAACCATGGTTTCGGCCGAAACCGCGGACCGCGAGTGTCGGTCTTTATCTTTGCGTTTTTGGTAGATTGGGTAGTCGGAGGATCCGACGGCATAATGTACGCAAAATCAGAACCGAAAAACTGTTCTGCAAACTCCGACCGACGCCTAAGCGTTCGTCGGTTGAAAGAAGCACAGGCCGAACAGGCTGCTACGTCGTGGGCTGGGCCTAAACAAGGCAGACAGTAAGAGTGGAAATCTTTATGAGGTATTTGTTTCCCACAGGTTAAACAATTGTTAACTTTTTCTGACATCGGCTGAGGCAAGAAAGAGTCCCCAACGGGGTACTTAGCTTTAGAAGTCTTCGAAGTAGTATTCGGTAGAAGTAATCTCTGGATCCGACCGACCGGCACTTGCGAACAGCTTCTGCTTCAGGCGCCACGCGGCAAGAAAGACTGGGGAAAATGGCGTCGGCTGATGCTTTTATACCCGAAGACCAGCAGTGATGACGTCGGGTGGAGTGCGACATCAGCCGAAGCCGGACCCGGACTTTGGAATCCGGCCGACTGCAGGGCTGCCTGACGACAGGACAACCCAGTTGTTATGACTGCAGATGCATCCATGAAGGACATCTCATGGTATTCTCATGGTATTCATCATCAAATGACTATGAATTTGCTAGTAAGTGAAAGACAAAGACAAAATATGTATAACTTCAGAGCTCAGCAAGCCCAAAATATACAATGCAAAGCTGTAGCTACTGAAGAAGCATGGACATAGTTTAGGGAACAGCTAAATACAGACAGCAGGGGTACACAGTTCTTACATGAAAGTACTAACAAAAATGAATACAAATGTTATGCTGGTAGAATACAAATAAGACTGGTGATCTGAGTTTATTAAACATATTTTCACTTCTGAAAATTCATAAAGGATTGCTGATAATTTCTGATACATGGTTACATTAGTCTCCTACTGTATTTTAATGTGGTGGTCTATACTTCCATGTGGCACAGAAAGAGACGCCTGCTATCTGTATAGAGAATTGAAAGGATGGTGATCACTCCTTATCTGCCATCAATCCTGTTTCTAGATTAATCGAAGATATATACTTACCCATTCTGTCAGAACTAAACCTATACAACCACACATGGCTTCTACCCTGTGGGATGGTCACAGTCCCATCCTGGATCATGAACCCAGGTCCTAAGGTGAAGTCAGGATTGTGCAAGCATTTCCCTACATATGTAGCAGCATACTCAAACATCCATGCTGAATCAGCAACAGTCATTTTAAACATATGCATACTATTATAAAGGAAAACACAATGGAATCCACATGAAAACATACAACTCTTCTTGGGTAAATTTGATATGTCATACAAATCTAGGTTTTTGAGTTAGAGGCCATCTAAACAACTAGCCAATAAATGTAATAGATTCTCACACACTAGGGTTATTTTTACCTTAAAACTAAAACACACATGCTACAAATTAAATTAACAGTAGGTGGTACTGTGTCCCACATGTCTTTAGCTGACCTCTGAGAACCTGATATCTAACGTGGTACACCACACTGTACTGTCAGCTGAAGTATTCTATACTAGTGAAATGGAAACTTGCTAAACAAAACAAACTTCACAGCTGTATGGTATGAGGGTGGTTCAGACTGCTCAGCTATGAACTTGTCAACAAGCAAGACACACACACATTAACAAAAAGGCATGTCCTGTACTGTAAACAGTAGAAAAGAAATTTAGGCAAACAGATTTATACTGAAAAGTTAACACCTTAAATAAAGATGTCAGGAATTCTGTAAGTCTAGTACTTCTCTTGACAAAGTGCCTTAGATGTGAAATAAACTTTTCAGTGTTTACTAGAATAGCAGCTTTAAAAAGGTGTTACCTTAATATTACACTTGAAAATTAGGCCTGGGAAAGACAAACAGAAAATATGCTTAAAGGAAAAATGTTAACACAAAGCCTCAAAGTGCCTCAGGTAGCTGCTACATAGAAACAAAATAACTATTTCTATTTGCGGTGTTGGCAATATGTGTTCAATCACAGATCCATGCGGACAAGGGAAGAGTACACCAAAAAAGTGCCAGCTTCACTGGCATAGATGTATAAAGCCCAGACTATGACTTAGGTTAGTTACTGGCTCAGATGTCTTACTGGAGCTGGCATGGGGAGAATAAGTGTTCCTATCCTGGGTCATCCAACAAGGCAATCCCTCATAAGAGGAGAGGCAACACAAAGAATGGCCATTGGGAGGGCGTGCAACCACCAATCCATGTATGTGGTTGTCTTCACGTGCAGGTGTACTGGAGTATGCATTCAGATGGGGAAGGCAATGTGGCCCCAGCACTGACACAGACTGGACATACCCCAACCTAGGGGAGGGATTAGGACTTGCAATATATCCCTCATTGTCAGAATGCCTCCAAGTGCCTAAATCACCTGCATGGCTGCCTGAATGACAGCCCCTCTGGATGGCTGTTTTCCCCTTGTTGGGTATACCTAGTATGGGGGAGCACATTGGTTCAAGTATGATTGAGAAAGGCTTGAGGGTAGTAACTAGGGGATCAAAATGCATACAGAAATAATACATCAAAAAGATGAGAATGTGCCCCTCTAGGAAAGGTTGCAACCCTGGAAGAGTGCAAGAAGAGAACAGCCTTGAACTAAGGTTACAATTTTACACATATAAATAGGGACTGCAGTTCACAGAATACCGCCATTTTTCTTGACATGATCAAAAGTTACACAGAAAATTAACTCATCCAAAAGGCAGTACTTAAAAGGTGTCGAATGTCTTATATGCCACGTGGTACATTTTTAAAAAAGAATGCGTTTATTTTATGCAGTGAAAGTTGCTAAAGTGTAAATTTAAAAAATGCCTTGGTGTATTTACGACAGTTTTATTAAGCTATATAATTTGTTAAAGGGCATTTATTCAAGTACCTAGCTGGATGCACTTTTATCAATACTGAAAAGGTGCACCATCCAAAAATAGGCAGTGCTGTGGAATGTGACAAGATGAAGTTATGCTGGAGGTAGCGGGGCTATATTGTGGAAACTGGAGTAAAATTCCAAAATTTCTGGCTATGTGTTTAGTGGTACTAGTTCCACAACCCACACAATAACCTCTCGGTTCACTAATTTTTCAGGGTATACAAAAACAAATGATGCATCTCTGAAGAGGACTGGCGTGGCCCAGTCTCTTAGTAAGGTTCCCTTTTCTTTGCCAAGATGCAAATGATCAACTCACTTAAAGTATAGCCCATTGCAGTTGCTGGTTCCTTTACCTTCTCTGCAAGATCATTAATGGGGGTATGAGGTTTTACTTTTTTCTCCACTGTTGCGCAATCTTAGAGTTGGTAATATTTAATTGGGAAAAAAACATCCCAGGATTCAACACCACCTACAATAAGTGTACACCGTTCTGAGTGAACAGATAATACAGACATAACTCACACCCTTCTTCCTCCTAATTTTAGTTTTCTTACTGATCTTCTCGCAGCTTTAAATATTGACAGGGATTCATAAAGGTTACCACAAAGTGTAGACTACATGTACACTTAGTGTAATCTTTCTGAGTGACTAGAAAGCAGACAAATGTGATGAGAATGTTCTTGAATACATATCGTGTACACAGTCTAGGCTTTAATGAATCAGACCCACAGTTATTTTTTCTTGTGATTGCTTTCAGACATTCCATGTAGTGAATTTAGATATACTCAAAAGAGTGAATTTTGAGTTTGCAATATAGATCCTCTTAGTATCCTACATACTAATGTTCGGAGCTCAAGGAAGAAAAGTGAAAAAAACATGAATAATTCGGCACTAGAACAAGACACTATATATATAATCTTCCAATTGCTAAGGTAGAGTTTCCTGGTGGACGGTCTATGGGAAGCCAGTAGAATTTTTGAACTGGGGAAGGCAAGTTATTTTGCCTGGCGACTTATGGAATTGAAGGAACCAAGCTGTAAGCTTGAGACTTTGAAGGCTGGGTGCACCAGTCCCTGTGGGTGAGACAGCAGGTCTGGAATTGGGTCCAGAATCCATGGACGATGAATTAGGTGAGGCCATAGGAAGGGGAACCAGACTTGGGGGCCAGAAGGGTGCAATGAGGATTACTTTGCTTCTCAACCTGTGAGCTTTCTTCAAAAAGAGGGGAATGAAGGGGGGGGGGCATACAGAAGACCCGAGGATCAATCAAGAAGAAGTGTGTCTCTTGGGGACTCCACCTGAGAGGAGATTAGGGCAAGTATTTGTTGCATTTTTTGTTCATGGGTAATGCAAAGAGGTCACACAGCAAGGCTGGCCCCAGTGACGAAAAATCTCCTTTCGGCACTCTGGGATAGAGACCACTCATGAGGCTCAGTTTTGTCTGCTATCATGTTTGAGCTTTCCGGGACGCACGTTGCGATTAGAAAGCAGTTGCCACACTCTGAGTGCTTCCCAACAGGGGATAAGACTTACTTCCAATCCTGCTTGCTGATGTACTAGACCAGTGACATGCTGTCTGACTGAATTGCAATTGTTTCTAGAAGGAGGATAGATTGAAAGGCTTGCAACTCTAAGAGCACTGCCCTCAATTTCAGGACATTGATATGCAGGTTAGCCTCCATCAGGGACCAGGTCTTCCCAGATAACCCCCCCCCCCCAATCTGGGAGATGTCTGTGGTCACTCTGGCCTTGGATTGAGGGAGAATGAAGGGACCGCCCAAAAGAATTTCCTTGGATTTCATCCACCAGGATAAGTCCTTCTTGCAGCAACTGATAAGAACTGAGTACATCACTGGGTGCATTAGGATGGACCACTGGGAAGGTAAGAGCCACTGTAGTAGCCTTATGTGAAATCTCGCTAGAGGAGCCAAGGTAATGGTCGTTGCCATGGACCCTAAAGCTTGGAGGACTAGAAGAGTAGGAACTTTGTCTTTGAAGAAAATGCCTTGTATGCCTTGTATTTGGGATTTTATCTTCTGCAGTCTGTGAAGAGAAAGGGAAGCTACACAAGAGACTGCATTCAGACAGGCTCCTATGAACTCTAGATTTTGAGTGGGAGTTAGCTGATATTTTTTTTGATTCACTGTAATACCCAGTGAACAAGTGTCAAAGTCAAAGAAAACTTTGTCATTCAGAACTACACAGCAGTGTAGCTGAACAAAATCACAATGCTTCATCCTCAATGCAGGAAATAGTTGCACATCTAGATAGAGAAAATTTAATAAAATATCACAGTAACAATTTAATATGTAGTGATTTGTAAGTAAAGTAGGACAGCAGTGACCCACACCCATCCCAGAACAGGAAACAAGGAAGACAAGGAACAATTAGAAGGTAATATTGTCAAAGTAAAATTGAAACAATAGCAGCATATCTATGATTAGACTGAATGAAGAGTGCAGAATGAAGTCAGATGCTTGCAGCAGTAGATGCCTGGTGGGAGCTTTAATAAGCCAGTCATCTAGATAAGGAAACTCCCGGAATCCGTGCAGTCTCAAGTGAGCTATAACTGCTGCCATACACTTGGTGAAAACCCTGGGGGCTCTGGCGAGACCAAAGGGCAGCACTCTGAACTGGAAATGACTGGCTCCTAGCCAAAAGCGGAGAAACCTTCTGGAGTGTTTGTCCATTTTTATGTGATAATACGTGTCTTGAAGGTCTATAGAGCACATCCAATTGTTTTCCTCTAGAAAAAGGAAGTTCAGATTGAACCATGACCATCCGGAATTTTGTTTGCTGATCAAATTTGTTCAGAAGGCTGAGATACAAAACTGATCTCATGTCCCCTGTCTTTTTTGGCACCAAAAAGAACCTTGAGGAAAACCCAAATCCTTTCTGGCCTAGTGGGACTTCTTGGATGACTCTCTTTTTCTAGCATCTTTTGAATCTCTAAGGCTGCTTGGTCCCTCTGACTGGGTGGCATATCGAGCAGCCTTCTTTTTGATCTTAGAAAAAGACTGAAGGGGATATGGTAACCTCTGGTAATAATCTTCTGCAGCAAAGTATTGGAATTTATTTGTAGCCAGGCTGTCGAGTACAGTGAAAGTCTTCCCCCGACTGCTTCCAGAGGTAAGCAAATCAGGCCTCCTTTTGGGAGCACTGGTAGGGTTATACAGAGATATAATCTCTAGAACCCTGACTTTGCGGACCATCTCTGCCGCGGGGTCGATGTCTTCCATTAGAGCTCCCTCGTCTGCCCCGAAGGGAGCCAACACCACGTGCATCCTGAAAAGGTCCTTGGGACTTTCCAAACCACATCTTTCTGCTCCTCTGATTCCTGCAGTAGGACTGTTTGGGAGCAGAATAGCATATGCCCATTGCAGATAGGGTCTTACCATCCTCCTCACAGCTGGCTAGAGTTTCTTTGACTTTGGGGCTAAATAAAGATGATCTGTCAAAGGGAGCATTGACGAAGGAAGACTTAAATGGCTCCGCAAACTCACACAAGCACACCCAGACATGACGCCTTATGGCAATGCCTGAACCCGCTGCCCTGGTCATCCCTTCGGCTGCATGCGAAATGAGCCTCATGGAAGAGTTAGAAACAGACTCCAGGGTGGCTAGCTGAGAGACAACTTTGTCCTGTACCTCTTCAGACACAGCTCCTGCAACAGTATCTGACAACTCCTTGATTAGATCCCTCTGTGCCATAAAATTCAAAGACCTTACGGCGAAGGTCAGTGAAGCGTACAGCCTCTTTCCACATCTGTCTATTATCCTAGACTCTCGGTTAAGGGGATGAACAGTGGGACTCTCTTCAGCGAGTTCCTTTTTGGTGGTCAACGCCAACACCATCACCGCATCTACTGCTAAGCCCTTGGCCCAATGCTGGTGGTCTTCAGGGGGTGACAAAATTTGGTTTGGTCTCCGGGGAATCGGCTCTATGGAATCAGGAGCCTTCCATGTCCACTGCACAATTAAGGTAACAAGATCATCAGCGGGAAGGGTCACCCAAGAAGTAGCTGGGCGAGTACCAAAAAGTCGCAAGTACACAGATTCATCAGATGTCAGGTGTTTGGGCTGCCAGTTATCCCTCTGTTTGAGGATTTCTAAAATATTTCTGAAGGAGACATCTTCCAGGAATGACCAGGGGAACCCTTCCAATCATCAAAGTCTGTGTCTTCGGTGACAGATTCTTCTGGGGAATCTAAGCACTTCCTCTTGCATGTCTTCCTCCTTTTTGGTGGCTCCTCGGCAAGGATCTCTGAGGAGGACTCCAAAGATGACGGGCTCTGTACAGAGGTAACTTGCAGCTTTGGTGCTCGCTGCCTGGGCGTGGAGAATGGTGACAGCTCTGGGCAAGGAGGAGTCTGGGAATATAACTCTGACACACAAGGAGCCAGCTGAGAGCCTGCAGAGGCCAATGCCCTCTCCAGAACTTGGAAGGCAGGCCCTCCCTCGAAGAGGGATGGGAACCCAGAACAGAGAAATAACCTCAGAACAGAGGTCACACCCCTCTCTGAGAGACCCACCTCAGAAGCAGGAGCCAAGGAATAGCACACAGCTGCCGACATTCCTACAGTTAAGGATGGCCCCAAATAAAAAGCTGGGGCTGATCCCAACCCCTCAGACCCAACAGCGGAGCTACTGCCCTGGGAGTTCATCAGCTCCGAAGGAACCAAAGAAGTCAGGGCAGATCCTGGCACCAAAGGTGGATGGGTTGTCAGTACCAGAGCAGCTGGGACTGGAGGGATCGGAGTGGGAATTCTAAGCCATCCGAGGAGGTTAGAGGAGGAAGATTTGTTGGAGTCCTGTGAGAAAACGCCCCAAATCCAAATGGAAGAGGGGTCTGGGAAGAAACAGAAAATCTTTGGCCACTAGGAGCTGATCCACCAACCTCATGACGGTCACTTCGGTGATACTCCTGGAAGAACAGACAGATAATCCAGAGGGGGATTCTGGCCTAAGAAACGAGTGGGAAGCTGCCCCACAAAAGGGTTGATAAAAGGTAAATATCTTGTCCTGGGTAAATAAATAATTTCTGATTTCGGCACAGAGGGGATAAGTAATTTCTGCTACGGTGAAGTAGGAGAGGTTGGCACCAACTGGGAAACTAAAGTCAGTGTGGACAAGACCGCCACCGAGGTTTGTGGTGCCATAATAGTTTTAGCCAGTTCTGAAGAAGTTGTCTGTTCCAACAGTCTCGGAACCTTAGCTTTCAGTTCTGTAGCTGTAGAGGGGATGGAGGGCTTATGCTTTTTTTGCCGCTGGTAGCGAAGGAGAAGTTTGCACCCAGTTATTTTCTTCATTCCAAAGTCTCATTTAGATGGAGATGGAACAGTCTTGGACAAGGCTACTTCGAAAGTAGACTTAATTAGTCCTTTTAATATTAATTTACTTTTATGCTCAACCAAGGCCTGGGCCACTGAAGGCCTGGCAGACAGAACATTCTTGATCCAGACAATATACAGAGGAAGAGTGCCCATCAGAATTGGGCATCTTCCGTCTGCAATCTGGCACTGTTTAAATCCCATAGTGCCTTTGGTTTTTCAGCCATGATGACAAACAGGACAGGCGTCAACTGGCAGGAACACTCTCTGACACACACACACACACACATGTAAAAAAGAACAGGAGGGAAAAACTACCAACAATGATAGAGAGAGAAAACAAAAGATTGGTAAAGAAAATACCAGCTATGGTAAGAAAGATAGCTACCTAACGATGTAGAGAAGGAAAGTGGGGCTACTAATGATGGTAGCATAAGTTATGGGAAATAAAAGTTCACTCAACCAGAAAAAAACGGGTAGAGAAAAATAGAATAGAAATACAAATATAGACAATAACTTTCAAAAATAAAGACATTTTACTTAGCTGTGAGAGAAACGGCTGACATAGCTTACAGCAAACAAGATGTGAGGTAATCTGGAGAGGGGTATTGTGAGTAGAGTCTTAGCTCGAGAGCTTTTGGTTGGTGAGAGCTGTATAAAGGCTGAGCCGGTTCCAAGGATCAAAACAGAGTAGCCAGAGGTCAAGGAAGAAGGATGATTGACAACATCAGATCAAAAGACTGGAAAAATAAAAGATGTAACTAGTTATTCAGATGTACTGATAAAACTGCAAAAATCAAAGGATGAAATTAAGAACAGTTGTTTAAAATAAAACAGAAGACAAGAGTGTAGAGAAAACCTGAGAGTTTCTCCTGTATCAAAAATGGAAGGAATACACTGTATTCATTTATGAAAGCATAAATAAGCAACTGGACTGGTATTTCACATGAAAGATTTGTTAAGTGAAAAGTGCACACCTGTGTCTCTAAACCTGGCCATGACAAAGCAGCCAAGACCCATACTAGTAAAGATGCACTCATTCCTGCAGAAAGAATTGAGTTTGACAAAACTGTGGCAGAAAGGAAAAATAATATAAACTGGAGAGAGCACAGTGTATATGGAAAATGATTATTCAATGTACACCAGGCAAAAGGAAGCAAATTTATTCCAGCAATCAGGGTGTGTCAAGAGGAAGATGTGTCATTCAAGCTGCTGTATCCAGCTGTGTTCAGAATATTTTTTTCCTAGAGGATCAAAGACATTTTTTGGATATAGAACCAGCTAAGAAAGAAATAAAAAGTTTATCCAACAAAAACTGAATCAGCAAGCAGAAGGGGGTTCTGCTTCTCATACTTCTGACAAAGCTCATAGAGAGACTTTGCCAGTGAAATCCTTTCCAATGTTCCAAAGGAAAATATTTGAGAACAGAAATAAGCACAGGAGTTGACCAGAAGAATCGAGAATAATCTTGGACTTGAACCAGAGTCTGGGGTTGGGTGATGAAGATGATCAGGAAGAAGACTGTTAACACTGAAATCAGTGAATAAATGTGGACTATAAAGCATCAATCACATTTGTGAAACATGGCTTTGCAAGAAAAAGTGGCAGAGAAAGACTGGAGTTTTGTTGACTCAATTCCTGGGTAACCTTACAAACAGAAATATCACTTTTGATAGCCACCTGTTACCTCAACTGCCATAAATGCTATCGTCTCATACAACTCTACTAAACTACCTGTAAATACTATAAACAACCCTACCCTATCTCCAACATCTATGTACACGGCTACTTGTACTTACTAATTTAACAACTTTTACCTCTCATCATTCAATATCTCTGCCTTAACACTCCTGCTTAATGTAAAACCTTTTCCTTACACTGTCATTCATCTTCCACTTCATTCCACCCTTAGTTTCTTCTCTCTCGTTGATACTTCTCTTCAGTTCACCTCCAGCACTAGCAGGTAATAACATGAATATAATACTATCTACTCCACTACCAAATTTTCATCTAAGTACAGCATCTAATCACTACGAGAGGTTCTACTTCCTCTCTGCTGTACTATATGCTCACAAATGTTCCTAACTACATATAATACAACCTACTAAGAAATTCAACTTTAATCTGACTCCATCTCAACAATGTCTGACTTTTCTGTCCATCCTTATAACTCTTGTATAATTATTTTTATGTTTATTAGTAATTATTCAATGTATTGATTCTATATAATTTCTGTACATATATAACCATTGTAACGGTGCATTCGATATCATTCATTGTGGATTCACATTATATTTGCAGTCTCTGTGGAAGTTTCTACTGAAAAGCATTTTTTTCTGCCTAGTCAGACTTTCCCAGTAAACAAATGCCAATAATGATTTACTGATTTATTTAAGCACTGTTATTCCAAACACATTCATACCAGTTAGAGTAATCTCTGAGGGCCCCATCATTGAACCTATTTATTTTTGAATTTTTATATAATTCATTCTTATCCATGAATGTCACTAGTAAAACATGCAGACAAATGCAAAGTTGGCAGCTTAGGCAAATTAAACAAAATAAAAGACCCTCTTCAACAATATTTGAAGGGTATCAACTGATGGGAAGAGCAGCTATAAGTAAAGATGTCCTTCTACCATAACCAGAGCATGGACTACCAATAACTGCAACTGTATAAAAAAATCCGATTTTACTTAAAACTACATCAACTAATATCTGCATATCTACACCATTGCTCTATATTTTCAAAGGCAAAATGGCTATAAGTCTAACACAGATCAACACTCTCACAGGCTATCCATTCCTTAAAATCTTATCAATTTAAACCCCCAAGAGATACCTCCCTTAACATCAGAGACCCTACCACCACCAACTCCCAGCCTTCAAAGACTAACACCACATACTATCTCTCAGTATTATTTTCTAAACAAATATGCAACCCTCCCTCCAAATTTAAGTCCATAGATTCCTATACTAAATTCTGGCTTAAAAAAAAAATACCCATGTTACTTATCAATTACCGCACTTCTATTATCACTTGGAAGTAAACCATAACAACTTATCTCACAAACAGTACTTTATACTTGCTCTGTTAGAATGAACATGCTCAAATAAGAAGGACCCACACACCTCTTATCTTCTACTCTATCATTCTTCAGCAAATGCACTACAGCGCATTTCAACTCTGTTCGTCTACCACTCTGCTCATTCTTCCCCCTTTACTATTCACCACCTCATTAATTCTTCTACGTAAATAGGACACATACTCATGGTAAACAGCAGCACTATGTTATCACATTTTGTGTATGCTCATCTAAACCACACCTGCGATGTCTATAATACTGTGTATTCCAACCAACCACACATTCTTTGTAAATAACTACTTACCTGATACATTGTAAGAAGAAAACATGATGAAACTTACTACACATGTGTTAGAGGCACTAACCTTGAGTAGTAACTTGTATTCTCAAAGAATGATGCCTACACACCAAGACAAGATAATTGGTTTTATCAGCTAGCTAAATAGTTGCTGTCATGTCAGCCTGGGAATAGATAGTAGACGGCACTTTCGATTTCACCAGTGATGACTTGAACTCTCTTATCACTGCTTCTAATACATACTGGCTAAAGCCTTTGCAGCCCAATACTGCCTTTTTCTAGGCAGAGGTCTCCTACTGGGCATTCCTACACGGTGGCACTGCTCAATGCTGGGAGTATAAAGAGAAAGACATCTGAACTCGAGGCCATCCTATAACTCAAAACACATTCATGCTCAAGTAGTTACCGAGATACTGTTCCAGGGCTGTGACAGCACTCATCCTCTATTAGGGCTTAGCACCTATTACAACTTCAGGCCCTTGAGTAATTGTGGAAGGATATTTGTATTTGTTAGAAACCCTGTCGCCTTACATCAAATTACTCACACCTTAACTTGGGAGCTCCAAGAGCTCCAAATCACTCGTTAATAAATTCAACTATTACTTTGCTGCTAGCTACAGATAACTATCGATGTCTCTCAATGATCAGAGAGATTACCTTAACACCGGTGAAGGGTTAATTATCAAACCAAATACCTTTTTGCTAGGAGACTTCAATTAAACTATTAGCTGGCATGCTTACACCTCTAAAAATGAATATGTTCAGAATTTCATGGATTTTGTAAATACCAATGCACAGGCGCAAACTATAAAACTATCCACTACAAGATCGAATATCCTTGATCAGATCTTACAAATATAGTCCCCATCTATACCTTATCCCGTGTTTCCTCAATGCTGGTGTCAGTCATCTTCTCTGTCAGGCATACTGGTACAATCCAACCACCAAATGAGACCATCTTTTGACACTTCACCAGCGCAAACCTACTTCAGCTTGTAGAAGACTAAAGCAAAATTCTCTACACTTTGCAAATGGATACAAATGACAGGGCTACAACATTTACCTCTGAATTTTACCAGCTCCAAAATGCTGCAGAGAAGACTTAGTACCTGCCTGCCCAAAATATAATGGTAAATTCATGAATAAGCCTCACTGGAGAAGTCCTGTATTTATCAACTGTTGCCATAAAAGGATGAAAATAATGAAGAGCTGTAAGAAATACTCATCCCCTTATCTTTAGACCATAATGGAAAATGCCAGCAAGGGTCTTAAGAATACTATTGGAAAATGTAAACCAGAATATGAGCTTAGGGCTCTACAGACACCACAGGATGCAAGACTTTCATCAGTTATGTCAGGAAATTAAGGGATAATGTCCAACTGTAAAATAAGCTCATCTCTTATATCCCATATTCTACTCCCAGGGATATAGTGAATAATACATCATCAGACAAATTCAGTGCTAACTTTACTCCACCTACCCACACTGCTGACCCCCCCCCCCCCACTATCCCTGAAAATTTAGTTTCGCCTGAAATCACATTGGAACAAGTCTTAGAATACCTGTCAAAGGCTAAAAGTAATGCTTCCATGGAAGCATATCAGTACCAAGTATGTACTACACAAATCTCCACTTAAACTAGTCAACCACAGCTTACTTACAAGGTTTGTGCCTGATGCCTGGAGAACAGCCAGTGTGATTCCCCTACACACAGGTGGCCCTTCTGCAGATCCACAATTACAGTCCCATCAGCCTCACCAGTGTTACATGCAAAACCATGGAAAATATCATAACTCATTTCTGCAGACTTATGGAACATAGCTGATCAAAACCCCAATGGTTTTGTGAAGGCTAAGCCCTGCCTTCTAAACCTAGTAAACTTCTTAAAAAGGATATTAAAATACACTCCATACTACAAACAAGATATAAAACAAATCCGGACCACTAGGACGAACTAAAATGGCAATATTTTAATGCAAAAAAACAACCAAATTGAGAACTTTTATCTCGTACATTTGTCTCTGATGAAGTCCCTTATGAATTTTACAGGATGAAAGTGCTCAGCTTGTTTTGTACTTTGCATTAAAATATTATAACTACAGTTTATCTTAGTGGTCCGGAGGTTAGACAGGCTCTAGATGGTGGTTACTTAGTGCATGTTGCTTAACTTGACATGGCCAAGGTTTTGACACTATCCTCCATGCTACTATTATTAAAAAATTAGACAAACTTAATGTAAACCCATACATTATCCAATAGACTGCAAACTGGCTACCCAATACATTCCAGATTGTGAAAGTTGTTGGTACCCTCGCTGAATGCAAAAACAGTAATGGGACCCCTTCTGTTTGGCATTTATTTTGCAGACATTCAATCCAATATACCAGAACTGTAGATGACCAAGACTTCTGATGACTGCAAACTGGGAACTGTTATCCACTGATACTTAACAGGTTCCAGTAAGTTCTGGAATATGCACAAAAAAAAAAAAGACCAAAAATACAGTAGAAAAGAGAATTTCAAAAATTACTCCCTTCTTTTAAAATTCTTTTTTGCGAATTTCGAAAATCGCTCTTCTCCTGCAAGCCCCTCTTGCACCCCCAACTTATATATACAATCTCCTAGATCACTATACCTCAAAGAAAAGGGAATGTTCTAAGAAATGGCATCTCAGACTTAGTATATACAAGTCCAATCTTTTGGTCATTCAAGTCCCTGTATTTCAGGACTAGCACTAGCAGGTCCCAACATTTAAAATGTTTACCATTCTCACCTCATATGTTCTAAATAGTACTCATCTTCAGATGTACTGCATAAGTAACCTGGGTACTTATGATGACAGCTGTCATTTGATCATTATGCTTCCATCATAGGCAGGAAATACTTTTATCTCACCCAGTTCATTTTCAAGTAATATTTTTAAGATTGAAAAAAAGTCATACTACCAATGTAATCTTCCCTTATCAGACCTATCACTGTACAGAATACTTCCTTTGTTATGTATAAATCTAAGCATATCGCTCAACTGGAAAGGTCCCAAAGTTAACTAAGAAAATTAAAGGCGTTAAATCTTTTAACCGTCCCGATAGATTTGCAATGCCTCTCCTTAACCTAAGTGGCATACATGCTGCTCCAAAGTGACCTACGTCTCACTTTTCCAGCCATGAAAAACCCAATCCTATTTGACCTCATATTTCTTTGCCAGACCAGTGCCTCTACAAAACTGCACTAGCAACCTAAATCTACAACAACAAATAAGCAAGACTCAAACGAGATTTAGATTCTTAACTTGGCATATTCTCAGCCTATGTAATAAGTTAGCACTACAGGTCAAACAAAGTACTGCTTTGACTATGTTTAAGGCTAGTCTTGATAACACATCTATACCAGAGTTATCACATACAGCCCTGCTTGATTTGGGAGTACAGAACTATTAAGTGCTTAAAAGGAAGGCATGGACTTTTAAGTGTAATTGTTTAAATATGTATACGGCTAGGCATGTCATGGTCCTTGTGATTATGTGCCTAGTATTACTCTACGTTACTAACCCTTGACTGAACTTGAAAAAGGTCCATTCGAATCAGTATTTTACATTGATAACTAGCTAACTAAATATGTATATCAGTGTGCTATTAAATCTAATTATCAAAAAATGTATAGCGGATGTTGGTTATAATAGGCTACAACTCAAGTATCACATTGTCAAATGAGACACTAAGATCTTGGTATAAGTGTTTGAGAAAATCTGAACTTTGAAAGTCATTATGGTAACATCATTAACAAATGTTTTACAGGCCAGTGTAATATCTGTAATATATGTGTCATCTTCTTTCTTTCCTTCTTATTACTTACATCAAAGAATGTGAATGGCAGTGTAAGCAAGGTCAATAAGAAAAGAGTACTGAATTATATTAAGAAGTGCAGGGTCCAAATAATGCATATGAGATACATTTGGATAGAAATGAATATGTGAATTTGTCAAAGAAAGGACTTCAGAATGGATAGTTAGCAGTATACCTGGAAAAAAGGGAGAGTTATAATACAGACTGTGACAGAGGCTCTAATAGTGACAGAAAAGACTGGTAATAGCGCAAGACTTGTGGTAAATAAGGGAAAGTGCATCACACTGGCATGTACTTTAACTCCACCCAGAACTACTACTAAAGAGTTTAAGAGAATTATGTTAGAGGTAGTTGGCTATCAGCAGGATATATTACTCATGGGTAGAGATTGGAACTTGATCTGCAATAGTGAGGATATATCTTGGGGACCTAGAAAGGACAATACAGATGGCAGCTAGCTTATTTGAAGAGATGTATGAGAATATCTGAAATGAAAGATATGAACTTACCAGTAGGAACCCAGGAAGACTTTGTATATTATTATCCTAGGTACAATAAATGGATTACACTGGACATAAACTCTATTTAGTAGGAGCATGGGTACTGAACTATAAGCTTTGAAACATATCTGATAATTATTTCAAAACATGCATCAATAAAATGAAAATAAATATACACAGTAATCAAGTAAACATGAGACACTAACACTTTCCTACTTATTTGTTAAAAAGGGACCTATAAATTGACCTGAGGGTGGGGCTGTCGCTACAGTAGAATGTATTGCTAAATAACCCCTCAGTGCTCTCTCTTTTTACACTCGGTTACTATCTTCCTTCATAGACCAGAGCCTGAGGTCACTACACCTGACCTCAATATTGCAGAAGCTCTGTCACAAAACTACAAGTTTACTGAGACTTGCACCATTGTTTTATAGTCTGCAATCACTATATCTGACCTCAATATTGCAGGAGCTCTGTCACAAAGTCCTACACCTACAAGTTTACCAAGACTTTTGCCATTGTTTCATTTAAGCATATTTATCATAAAGAACCTTGCTGTGTATTAACTTTTATCAGTTAAATACATGCCTGTTCCATGAGTGAAAGGCTCTGTGAAATAGTAGGACCCCTTACTAAGTTGGTCACTGTCTGCTTTTGCTTGACCAGTGGACTATACTGCCTAAGTCATGTATTTAGTCTCGGGAAATAACAGAAAACTTGTTTTACTTGCATCTCTTTAACTGCCTTGTTCTGGTTATAAGGTGACTGCTCTCAGTTACAAACTGACAACCCTCAGGTCATTTTATAGTTAATTTATAACTGAGAGCAACCATTTTATAGCCATGTCAATGTCAACTGGTTGGACATAAACACAAACTCCCCTGCATCTAGCATGAACTTGTATGGTTTCACACAATTAATACCCACACATATTATAGCAAGACATCAAACTCTCTGTTAGACTGGATTCTAGTATCAGACCCTAGCAAATACTCCACCACAGGTACAATGTCAGACTCCCTCAGTGACCATCTCACAAGCTATATGACTAGACATCTCACACATCCAGTTAAACAGCATATTTAAAAAACAACACTTAACCTTTCCAAGTTTAACCCAGAAATGTTCATTACTACACCATCATCTATTAACTGGAACTTCCAGGAAAAACCCTCCCCTTAAATGATGGTGCAACTAAATTCAATGCAACTTTTCAAAATATCTTAACTAGCCTTGCACCTCCTAAAAGGAAGAGACTGAAAACAAATAATTCAATTTGGCTATCCAAGAAGAGTAGAATGCTAATGTGGCATAGAGAAAAAGCATGGAAAGAATGGCAATAATGTAAAACACCTCAATACCTTGAAAACTTCAGAATGCTTCGCAATTGTACTAAAAAGGAAATAACTGAAGACAAAAAAAAAAAAAATACTATAACAACTTTCAAAATAATACTAAACACAACCCTAAAAATTTTGGACATCCACTAAAGAAATCTTACATCCTGACCAAAAATTCAACCCAAACGCCTCTCCCAATATCTTACCACTCAAAACTGCATAACAGTTCAACTCTTATTTTTAAAGATAGTATTGCATCTCTAAATAAAGATTCCAAAATCTAAGCCCAACCCTGCCCAACAGCCAAATATCACCACATCCACTTTCACCTTCAAACTTGTGTGTTGTCCATCTCGTCCTTTATTCTCACTGATGGGTCAGATCCATCTTGGTCATTCTAAAAGCTTGAAGACATCAGCAAAGCTCGTGGCATCTCTCTCTATCCATAATGCACCCCACTAGGTTCCTCAGATCTTGTTTGCTGGAAGTACTCTTACACAGATAAGGCATGAATATTATGTATATATAAAAATAACTGTACTTATTAAACATACACCAGAGAAGACCTGAGGCTATATGTATATGCAATACAGCTATGCCACTCTGTCTCCTAAAAGTATAGGCTGTGGGGAATGGACGGAGGGTTGTGAGGATAAAGGATGAAATGGACGACATACATGGAATGTTGTAAGTACAAAACTTCTTTATGTGATGTTATCAATCTTGCCTTTATCCTCATTGATGGGACCGCGTCCCTAGCAACCTGACTCTTGGGTGGCTCATGGGAGAATATTCCTCAGAACCACAGAATTGAAACAGGCTCTACCTCCTAGAGGCCAAATCCACTTTGTAATGAGTGATAAAGGTATGAGGTTTTTCCCAAGCTGCTGCAGCACAGATGTTATCCAATGGTAATCTAGCTTGAAAGGTTGCACATGTAGCTACAGATCTTGTGGAACGAGCTTTAATCTTACCTGGAAGTGTTTTATTCTTCGAATTATAAATGTAAGATATACACAGTGTAAGCCATTTAGTTAATGTAACTTTTGTGACATTTTGATGTCAGAATAAGAGATAAAGAGTTGATCCGATTTACTGATTTCAGAAGTTCTATGCAAGTAGAAATGTAACTGTCTGTGAACATCTAGATGTAATGAATATTCTCCTCTATTCCGAAAGTTAGGAAAGAAAACTGGCAGGTCTATCGATTGACTGAGTTTACTTTCTGAGACAACTTTTGGTAGAAATGAAGGGCTAGTGCATAAAGAAACTCTGCCTTAATGAAAGAATAAGTATGGGGGGGGGGTTAGCAGATAAAGCTTACAATTCAGAAACTCTTCTGCCTGAAGTAATAGCCATTAAAGAGAGTGTTTTCCAGGAGAGGTACTTCAGCTCATATGTAGCTGACAGTTCAAAGGGAGGATAGATAATGTTATACGAGATAAATTTCAAATCCCAGGGGGGTGTTGGATTTCTATATGGGGGTCTTAACATAATGGTTCCTTTTAAAAATGCTTTAGAGTGTCTATGTAACATGATTGCAGAACCATTTTGTCCTACATGAAAATTGGAAATTGCTGCCAAATGAACCCTAATAGTTCCGCAGTAGCTCCGTCATTGAAGAGTTTTGTCAGATATTCTAGGATAGAAAGTATGGGCAAGGAAAATGGATCTATCTGATTCTCGCTGGCCCATGTAACAAATCGTCTCTACTTACTCTGGGTACAGTTTTCGTGTAGATGTCTTCTGGGAAAACAATAAAATATGTCTGACTGGGGAGGAAAGGGATGGAAACTTGGCGATGAGGGGAACTGGAGCAGCCACGCTGTTAGTTTGAGATTGTCTAGGTTTGGGTGAGCCATCCCTGGTGGGTGAATCAGTAGGTCCGGAGCAGGGTCCAGAATCCATGGTTCATCCCAAAGGTGAGGCTGTAGAAAAGGAAACCAGACTTGATGAGGTCAATAGGGGGCAATTAGAATTATTGTCGTCTCCAACAAACTTGCTTTCTGCAAAAACTTGGGTATTAGAGGGATTGGTGGAAAGGCATAAAGAAGTTCCAGAGACCAATCATGAACAAGTGCTTCCCTTGGTGACGCCCACGTTTGGGGGGGGGGGGGTCCGGGCAAAGTAGTTGCTGCATTTGGAATTTGTGGGTGATGCAAAGAGGTTGCAGCAAGGCTGGCTCCATTTCCTGAAGATTTGTTCAACTACCTTCTGGTTGCGGGCCCACCCATGAGGCCATAAAATGTCTCTGTTTAATTTGTCCCCAAATTAAGTTGCATTTCCCCATGATGTGCTTTGCTATCAGAAAATGGTTGGAGCAGAAGGCCATTGCTAGACCCTCACAGCTTCTCGACAGAGAGGGCAAGATCTGGTTCCTCCCTGTTTGTTTATGCAACACACATCATTCCTAGAGGGAAAGTGTCTTGAAGTGCTTCCAACGCCAAAAGCACCACCCTCACCTCCAGGATATGTATGTGCAAATGTGCTTCGTGTTCCTGCCAGGTGCCTTGGGCTGTCTTCCCTAGATAATGCCCCACCCCATCTGGGAAACATCCATGGTCACTGTCACCTGAGGTTGGGGGGGGGGTGAAAGTATGTCCTAGAGATACTAATGCAGAGTGAATCCAACAGTGAAGATCCTTCTTGCAGGAGTTGGTTATCAGGATTTTGTGTGACATTGGAAGTTTCAAGACTGACCATTGAATGGAAAACAGCCACTGAAGTATTCTCATATGAAGGTGAGCTAGGGGAACGAGGTCAACTGCCGCAGCCATTTCACCTAGCACTTGAAAGGACCAGTCTTGCAGACGGTTGCGTCTTCCTGATTAATAATCTTACATGATGCCAAAGATCGTTTACCCTGTCTTTTGGAAGCCTTGCTACCATTGTGGTTGTGTCTAACTCTGCTCCTATGAAGGTTAAGTTCTGACATGGCTCTACGGCAGATTTTTCGTAATTTACGGTAATACCTAGAGAGGAACAGAGTTGAAGGGTGTAATCCCAGACTTGTAGCAGATGATGATTGGTTGGGGTGGTTATGAGTCAGTCATCCAGATATGGAAACACCTGGAATCCTAGGTGCCTCAGGTGAGCCGCCACTACTGCCATACACTTGAACACTTTGGGGGCTGAGCGAGTCCAAAGGGCAGAGCTCGAAAATGGAAGTGACTAGCTCCTAACTGGAAGCGCAGATACCTCTCCTGGATCGCCTTTGCATTTTGATGTGGTAATATGCATCCTGGAGATCTATAGACCACACCCAATCATCTTTTCCTAGGAATGGAAGTATCGACTGCCGTCTTACCATCCAGAACTTGGTCTTTTTGACAGATTTGTTCAGATTGCTGAAGTCCAAGATGGGTCTGCAGTCCCCTATTTTCATTTTCTTTGGCACTAAAAAGAATCTTGAGTAAGTTCCGCATATCCTCTGGTCTGTGGGAACTTCTTAGATGACACTTTTTCTTAGTAACTTTTGGATTTCTAATGTTACTTGTTCCTTTTGAGTGGGTGGAACGTCTGGAACTGACTTGTTTATGGGAGTGGTGAAGGAGAAGGGAATGACATATCCTCTGGATATTATGTCCTGCACCCATTTGTCTCTTATCTTTTACTGGTTTTGTGGTGCAATGATAATCAACCCCTGACTGCCTCCAGAGGCAAGCAATCGGGCACTTCTTCAGGAGAGCTGTAAGGGTCTGCCAAAGAAAGTTCTCTGGACCCCTGATTCTGTGGGCCTCCTCTGCAGTGAGGGCGGCGTCTTCCATTACTGTTCCCCCCTCTACCTCTGGGGGAACTTTCACCTTGTGTGCCCTGGAAGGACCTTTGTGATTTTCTGAACCACATTTTCCCACTACCCCTCTGACCCTTAGGAAAGGGTCTGGTAGGTGTAGAAAAATGCATTCCAGTGACAAACAAAGCCTTTCCCTCTTGTTCACACCTCGTGAGCATCTCTAACTTTAGGCCAAAAAGAGAGGAGCCACTGAAGGGAGCATTCACTAAGGAAGACTTGAAGGGCCCCATAAAATCACAAAGGCACATCCAGGCCTGTTCCCTAAGAGAAATGCCTGAATCCGCTGCCATATTCACTCCATCTACTGCATATGAAATGAGTTTCATGGATGAGTTGATGACAGAATTAAGGGTGGCGAACTGAGCTTTGACTTCATCCACCACCGCCTCAGCTACAGCTCCTTGGTGGGAGTCTGCAAGTTCCTTTAACAGCTCCCTCTGTGGTCTAGTGAAGTGGGTTAAGTAGTTCAGCGACTGGAAGGAAAAAGTCAATCATGAAAAGATGCACTTCCCATACCTATCCATTGTCCTAGAATCCTTGTTAGGAGGATGGATAGAGGAACTGGTCTCGGACAGTTCTTTTTTGGGTGCTACCGCCATGACTATGGCATCCATTGCTACACCTTTTGTCAAAAATGGTTTGTCCTTTGGGGCTGTGATGTATTTATTTGGCCTCCTAGGAGTAGGATCTATAGAGTCTGGGGTCTCCCAAGCCTTCCGATAGATTAACTGAATAAGCTCATCAGAAGGTGAGCCGCCACTACTGCCATACACTTGAACACTTTGGGGGCTGAGCGAGTCCAAAGGGCAGAGCTCGAAAATGGAAGTGACTAGCTCCTAACTGGAAGCGCAGATACCTCTCCTGGATCGCCTTTGCATTTTGATGTGGTAATATGCATCCTGGGGCTGTGGTAATATGCATCCTACAACAAAACTGTTAGGAATAACCATTGACAATAATCTCTCTTTTGATCAACACATTAACAACACTATTAAATCAGTCAACAGAAAAATAGGATCCCTATACCGAATTAAACCCTTCCTAACTGAATCAGCTCGAGCCAAGATTGCCCACTCCCATCTATTGTCAACACTTCTCTATGCTTCACCTATATTTACCAACCTTAAGAAAACAAACCTCAACAAACTCACCATATGCTATAATAGCATCGCCCGCTTCGCCACTAGCAACCCCTTCAGAACCCACCACTGTAAGAACCTGAAACAACTTGGCTGGCTGGAATTCCAAAACCTTCTGCTCATTACCCAACTAAACATTGCCCACAAAATATTGTACCAGCCTACAAACACCCCCATACTCTCAGAACTTTTAATACCTTACAATAATCTTAACTCCCTTCGCTCCTCTAGGAAACTTATGGCTAAATTAACAAAGTCCAATAACTCAGCTGGTGACTCTCTTTTCTCTAGCACAGTAGGAAGGAACTGGAACCTACTACCTAGTGACATAACACTAATCTCATCATTGCCCCTCTTCAAACAAAGAATAAAAGAACACTTGAAAAACCACTGGCTCTGTTCCTGCACTAAACCTGACTAAACTTCTACCCCACTCTATCTCCTTATTACCCCCATATCTCTCTCCCTCTTCGCTGAACAAATATCCCTTCTCTCACTTACTTCTCTCCCTCTTCTCTGAAAATTTGCTTAATCCTTTCATATCCTTTCTTTTTTTTACTAAACTCTTACTTTTTCCCCCACTTCCTCTCCCTACTACCTTTCCCTGATTTATGCTTCTCAGTAGTTTTAGTTTGTTTATAGGAAATGAAATCTCTTCCCACTTGTAAATAGTTTTTGTATACTAACTTTGTTTTATTGTCTCTCCATTTATCCTGGTAATTTTCTTGTATATTACTTCAAATGTATGTTTTTTGTATATCTTCTGGAGCTTTTCTCCCCGGGCCTCTACTGAAAATGGAAATAATTCCAGCTAGACTAGCCCGGTCAACAAATGTAAAATAAAAATAAAATAAAAGGTGGGGTCATCTAAGAGATTGAAGGGTGAGACTCAAAAGCCTTCAGCTACACCGACTCCTCAGCTGAAGGGGTTGTAGACTGCCAAGTCACTCCTCTGCTTAAAAATTTGCAGGATGTCTCCAAAGCAGACATATTCAAGAGACAACCATGGGGACCCTTCTGCTTCATCGAGATCAGTGTCAGAAGAGACAGACTCCTCTGGGAAGACAACATGCTTCCTCTTGTAGGTACTCTTCTGAGGGGCCTCCTCAGTGGTAGGTTTCAGAAGAGGAGGGAGTCCCCTTGATGGACAACCTGAGGGTTGGGGTCTTTGCGGTCCCATGGGCAGGATGTGTGAGAGCCTGAACACACCTGCACAGAGTTGGGTGGAAGATCTGAGAGGGGCTGTGTCTGAAACTGTGAAGTGGTCAGTACCCTCCTCATAACTTCAAAAGTTCTCTGCCCCTACTCCAAAAAACACCCCGGATCTGAAACAAAAAGGTTGCCGAAGACAAAGGCATCTCCTGTGCAGAAGGCAGAAGCTCCCTGACAGAGGTGGGATCCAAACTCACCCGCGGCAAAACACCAGAGGTAGGGTAGGATCTGGAGAGATCTGAGCCAGCTCCGCAGACCCGACTGGAGAGTGTCAGCTCCCAGACATTCCTTGCTCTGACTGTGCGGAAACACTTGGGGCAGTTATCAGATCCAAAGAAAGTAAGGGTTTTGGATGCAATACAGACACTGGCTGGATATCGGAATCTTCTAGCTCAGAAACCAAAAGATGGATTGGAAGAGGAGCAGGTGCCGAGAGGGAAGTCTGTGACTTGTCCCAGATGCCTGTGGGTTCTGATCCAGAAGTAGTCTAGCCAAGGTTCTTCTCTTCAGTAACCTTTGCAACACTTTGTTCACATCTTAGTTGGAGAGGCTCCTGGTCAATCAGGTGAAGACAGTAGGGGACCTTGACCTAGTCATGAAAGGTGAAGGGAGCCAAGAAGGGATCAGCTCCAAGGAAGGAAATTGGCTCTGATATCTGAATTAAGTTGGCAAGTTTGATTCCAGAGCTGAAAGTTCAGAAATGGTAGACTTCTGAGCTGTAGGTTCCATCTGCTCCGAAAAAGCCTTGGATCCGGTTTGGGCTGTCTGCTCCAATGAATCAGTTGGGGCCGACAGTTTGGATACTTTCTGCTTCGGCTCCAAAGATGATTTCGGAGCGAAAGAAGGTCTCTTTAAAGACTTGTCCGATTTGGGAGAAGACTCGGAAGATACAGCCTCAGAAAAAGGGGTTTTTAATATCCCCTTCAGAATAAGCTTGTTCTTGCGCTCTAAGAACGCTGTCTAGTTGAACTCATGACAAACTGAATAGGATTCTTGTAAATGAAGAAATCCCAAGCAATACACACACAATGTCTTCGAACCACTAAGGGGCATCTTCTTCCCACATTGCTCACATTTATTGAAGCCAAGAGGCTTCCCTTCTTTTTATGACATACTTAGAAAGAAAAGGGGCACACTTGCAACCACTAAATAAACCAGGACAGGACAGAGTAGAAAAAGTTTTTCTTTTTTCTTTTTTTTAAATCGCCCTCCAAGTTAAATGGACAGCAAGAAAGGATAAAGAAATAATGTCCTCTACCTAAAACAAACATTAAATCCACAAAAAACAACAACCAGTGAGAACAGTCCACTCTTGTTTATGAAGTGCTTTTCATCCTTCTTAATAGTAAGAACTTCAGATACACACACAGTTACTGTTTAAAACTAATGGGCTTGTAGTCATCACATGACATACAACCAACCAATAAAATTTCCTTCCCCCACCAAAGGCAAAATTGAAATTAACCCTTTCATTCATCTTTTGATCTTTAAAACATACAAGTGCTACTTGCTTTGTTAAAATGTGTTTCTTGTAATAAGGGTTGCACTTTTCTTATCTAGAAAGGCTTAACAATTTTAACACACATAAAATTGAAGTAATCTCATTCAATCCTGGATGCTGGCATGCATTAACACGAATTTGCCACAATAACGCCAATTTTTCTAGTAATAATGGAAAAGGACCCCCCCCCCCAATTGTCCTGCACTAACTGGTCAGTCACTCAGAACCTGAAACTGTGAGTTGTGTTTTGGGTGGTGTGTCTGGCTAGAACGTTTTCCTGTTTGCCCTTTCTTATACTATACATATGCTCATACATACGATCTTTTAACTTTCGCTCAGTTTTCCCAACATAATACACTGGGCATGACTGACACTGTGCCAAATATATAATCATTTTTGAATTACAGTTGTACTTCCTGTCCAAGGTAAACTTCTTATTCCTCACCCAAAATGTTATGTCCTCCTCAACATGTTTATAATAAGCGGAAAGAGGAAAGCAAACCCACTGCTAAGTAGATCTCTCACCAAACGGTCAGGATAATGAATGAAAACAGTGAGAGCACTAGCCACGATGTTGTTGGTTTTTCTAATCCCATAAAAACTCGAACAGCAAACAGCAGTATGAAGTCCAGAAACAATTTATTAAAGATAAAAATGTGATGAGCGCTTTCGCGTAGTACTGGCTACGCTTCTTCAGATACGCTTCTGAAGAAGCGTAGCCAGTACTACGCGAAAGCGCTCATCACATTTTTATCTTTAATAAATGGTTTCTGGACTGCATACTGCTGTTTGCTGTTCGAATTTTTATGGGATTAGAAAAACCAACAACATCGTGGCTAGTGCTCTCACTGTTTTCATTCATGTTTATAATAAGTGCACATACCACATTTATAGATCCCAGGATACTTCACTGGGCCAGGACCTTGGTTGTATTCCAACAAGTTTTTTAACTTTTTACCTCTTTTAAAGATGATTTTTGGGTGATCTCATTGTTTACTGTTTATTGATGCATCAGTTAACAGTAAGTTCCAATTCTTATGTAAAACCTTCCTAAGGTCTGTGGCTTCTAAGTTAAAAGGTGTTATAAAACTAGGTACGTATGAGTTCACATTGTTAGGTTCCTCATTACAGAAATTGTCTTCTCTTAAGGAATATATTGTTCCCACTGTAGTGGGTAAACCTTTACTGTGAAGAAGGGGCTGATATATGCCACTGTCCCTTTTTGTACAGACTTCGACTGTTAAATCTGAAATTAATGACTCTGGATATCCACGCTTAAGAAACATGTCATGTAAGTGTTCACATTCTGCAAGAAAGTCGTTGTCTTCTGTTACCATCCTAGCTGCATGCACTAGATGACCTTTAACCACAGATAATTTTTGGTGGTATGGATGGCAACTAGTGTAGTGCAAGAATGTGTTGGAGTAGGTATTCTTCCTATATATTTTTGCTGTATATGACTTAAGATGTTTGTCTTTTCTCAGTTCAATATCTAAGCAGGAAATAATATCCTCACTATAGGTGTATGCGAACTGAAGAAACTGTGTAGTTTTATTGAAATAGTTGACTAATGCATAAGCTTGTGCTTTATCCCTTTAAAAATTAGAAGATATCATCCAAAAACCTTGTGTAAAAATAGATTTGTTCTTTTATCTGTGTATGTTTCAAAATATGTTCCAGCTCCTAGTTACTAATTTAGCAAAGCTCACCCCACAAGGCAAGCCCATTGCTACCTCTATCTTCTGTAGGAAATATTCATTGTCAAAGGTAATAAAGTTGTTTGCTAAGACTATGTCTAACAACTCTTCTACTAAGGCAATCTCTGCTTGGGGTGCGCCTTGAAGTATCTCAACATAAAGGAGACCCATTCTATACCATCTATGTGTGGAATAGAAGTGTAAAGATCTTTCACATCGATAGTCAGAAAGTTGTGGTGAGGGAAGGAAATGTTATTGGTTGGTTGTATGTCATGTGACTACAAGCCCATTTGCTTTAAACAGTAACTGTGTGTGCATATGTGTATCTGAAGAAGTTCTTACTATTAAGAAGGACGAAAAGCGCTTAATAAACGAGAGTGGACTGTTCTCCTTGGTTGCTGTAATTTGTGGATTTACTTGCAGTTTGTTCTGCAATATCTACATAAAACAGACATTAATTAGACAGGAATAAAGGGGTGAAACATCCTCTAACTAAAACTAACGTTCGTTAGACACCCTCTAACTTAAACGGACGCTAACAACAGAGAGTAAGGGGTAAAAGCAGTATAAACAGGCCTATCACTCACACTAAGGGTAAAGATACAAAGGTTGTTTAAACACAAGAAACTATTAAGAAAAAATAGTAAGAGATATAAAATGAAAAACAATTATCCAGGAGCCTGCCGGTAGAACCTCCTTGTTCACAGAGCGCCAAACGAGATCTGAAGAAGCTAGAGGGGTGCATTATGGTTAAAGAGGGATGCCCACGAGCTTTGCTGAAGACATCAAGCTTTTAAAATGGCCGAGATGAATCCAATGGATCGGATCTGACCTATCAGTGAGAATAAAGGCGAGAGTGACAACATCACATCTACTCAAACTTAAACCACGCTCTTCTTCAGCTGATGACCTTCCAAGTGAGGTATCTTACAATAGCAGCAAATAGCATTGCTTATCCTATCTGAATCTTTATAAAGAGGTCAATCCAGGAATCCCAAGTTTCCTCTATCTGCACAAAGGAGGAAATTCAACAGACATGAATAACCTTAGACCTATAGCTATCACCCCTTTGCCAAAATACTTAATGTAATCAAAAACAATTGCTATACTGTCTCCTGCATGAAAACCCCCTATCCCCTAACACAATATGGCTTCCATCTTTCCCATAGTACTAGCACTGACCTTCTAACCTATACAGATACTGTCAATAAAGCTAGAGAGATAAAGTACAGTTTTGTACCTACCATAAATGTAGATGTTCGAGGATCCACATTGCTGCAGTCCTAACCATTGGGTACTCCGCTGTCCAGTCGGCCCGAATACCAAAGATTAGACTGACGCCAGTACGTCAGGGTACTAATGCGCATGACCATATCTTCAGTCTTTTCTTGCCCCAGATGTCAGAAGACCCTAAAAAAACAAGGCCCAAACCAAAACACCAAAAAGCCCTGCACCAAACTTATATACATATATATATATATATATATATATATATATATACAGATGTACAATAATATACAACTCACACCACCACCCCTAAACACAGAGGGAAGGTGGGACTGCAGCAATGTGGATCCTCGAACATCTACATTTATGGTAGGTACAAAACTGTACTATGTTCTTCATTCCACATTGCTGCAGTCCTAACCATTGGGTAGAATCCCAAAGCAGAGGTAAGGGAGGCTGGCAAATCATAAAGAAGCAGGAGCTGCCAACATGCCTTGCAAAATGGCTGTGGCAAACCAGCCCTAGATTTAGAGTAGAGAGGAAGGTGGTAATGCTTAGAGAAAGTATGCACTGAACTCCAAGTAGCTGCCTCTAAAATATCCTTAGTTGCCACCCCTTAAAATGCTGTTGAAGTGGCAGTAGCCCTAGTGGAATGAGGCCTAATCCCAGCTGGAATCTCCTTGCCATGATGGGAATAACAGAAAGAAATGCAAAACCCAATCCACTTAGAAATAGTTTGCTTAGACACAGGCTTGCCCTGAGAACTCAAAGCAAAAGAAACAAACAACTGCTGAGACTGCCTGAAATCCTTAGTCCTGCTTAAATAATAACGCAACTGCCTATGTACATCTAAAGTGTGCAAAATCTTTTCCCTTATTTTGGGGATCTGCATAGAAAGTAGGCAAATGAATAGTTTGGTTTAAAGCCACACTAGAAACCACCTTGGGCATAAAGGAAGGATTAGTACGTAATGATACCCTATCCTTATGGAAAATCAGAAAGGGCTCTACTGCCATAAGGGCCTGCAACTCAGAAACCCTTCTTGCAGAAGTAATAGCCAACAAAAAAGCAGTCTTCCATGACAAATATTTTAAATCAGCAGTACCGAGGCTCAAAAGGTTGTAGAGTAAGGTTTTCCAACACAAAATTGAGATCCCAAGCAGGAGTAGGAGCTCACACGGGGGTCTTATATTCTTTGCCCTCTGAGAAACTGCTTGAACAAAGGATGCGAAAACAATGGTGGGTCACAATCATAGTGAGCTGAAATTGCTGCAGCATGAATCTTAATGGAAGAGAAGGACAAACCTTTGTCCAATAACTCAGTAAGATATTGAAGAGCCACACTCAAATTAGGCTCAGAAATCTCCAAATTCCTTGCTGCACTCCAAAATAAAAATCTCTTCCATTTTTCTGTATACACTTTCCGTGTACTAGGTCTTCTAGCTTCCATAATCACATTTAAAACTTGTTGAGGAAGTTGAGACCGGCTGTCTCTCAAAACAGAATATGCCATGCTGTTAGATGAAGAGAGGGAAGCTTGACATTGAGCAGGTGGCCTTCTCTCTGAGACAAAGGTGTGGAATCAAGGGTAAAGGCCATGGAGGCTTCTTTACTAGACTCCTCAGTAATGGGTACCAGTGCTGCCGAGGCCAATCTGGAGCTATTAAAATCATCCTTGGCTTGTCTTGTCTGACCTTTAGAAGCACCTTTGGAAGAAGAGGCAGAGGTGGAAACGCATATACATGAAGATTTTTCCAACTGAAAGAAAGAGCATCCACTTTCCAAGCTGTGTGATATAACCTCTTTGTGCAAAACTTTGGCAGCTGGTGGTTTAGTGGAGAAGCGAACAGATCTATGTCTGGAGTTCCCCAGGACACTGTCAACCTTTGAAATACATGAAGATCCAGTTTCGGGATCCATGATTTGTCTGCTTAACACATCTGCTAAGGAGTTCTGTGCTCCCGGCAGAAACCTTGCCTGAAGAGTTAGTTGCAAGCTGAGCGCAGTCTCCCATAAAATCATTGCTTGCCTGCACAATGGGTAAGAATGTGCTTGTTGATGTACCACATGACAGTTGTGTTGTCTGTTAGAATCAACACCTGCCCTGGAAGAAGTAACTCCTTGAAAGCCATTAATGCAAACTGGACTGCTAACATCTCTTTCATGTTGATATGTAGATGCTGTAGTCTGGCAGGCCACTTGTCTTGTATCCACTTTCCATTTAGATGAGCTCCCCAAGCAATGTCTGAGGCATCTGTCGTTAGAATCTGACTCGCCTCTGGCCGGGTCACAGAGAGTCCCTTGTTTAGGTGACATTCCTGAGCCCACCACAAAAATTCCTTTGAATGCAAGGTATTATTTGAATGACAGTGTCCAAATCCTGGCAGTGCTGTGTCCATACATTTTTGAGATACCATTGCAACTTCCTCATATGCAGTTTGGCATTGGGAAGCACCAGAATACAAGATGCCATGAACCCTAATGCTTGAAGGACTGTCCTTGCAGTCAGCACGGACTGATGAGATAGTTGATGAAAGTAAAGGGATAGACTCTGTTGTTTGTCCGGGGTTAAAAGGCCATCTCTGCTGTATTCAGTCTCACACCCAGAAAGCACATGTCTTGAGAGGGTACTAGACTGGACTTTATTTCGTTCACAGAATACCCTAGGCATCTTAGCACTGCTATAACATATTCCAGATGCTGTAGAAGGTCCTCCTTTTCTTGAGCCAGAATCAGGCAGTCGCCAAGTAAGGATAGATTTGAATTCCTTTTAGTCTGAAGTAAGCTATCACTGAGCCAGAACCTTTGTGAATACTCTGGGCAGTAGATAAGCCAAAGGGCAATGCAGAGAACTGATAATGAGAATTTCCAGCTCGAAAACGCAGATACTTCCTGCAACTTAGTCTTATAGGCACATGAAGGTAAGCTTCCTTGAGATCTAAAGTTACCATCCAGTGGTCTTTGTCCAGCAGAGGTAAAAGCTGTTGTAACGTCAACATCTTGAACTTGGGAATGTCCAGATAAGTGTTGAGGATAGATAAATCCAAAATTGGTCTCCACGTGTTCCCCTTCTTTGGTACTAGGAACAGGCGAGAATAAAATCCTAGGCCCGATACAGGGACTGACTGAATGGCCCCTATTTGGAGTAACAGAGAAATTTGCTTGTGAGCCTCTTTCCTTTGTGTAGGAGGAACGTCTGGCATGCCTTTGAAAGGGGCAATGTATGGAAATAAAACCTGTAACCGTGGTGAATGATATCCAACACCCATCTGTCTTGAGTAATTAAATCCCAATTTTTTTTGAAAAGAGACAGTCTTCCTCCCAAAGGAGCTGCCAGACGAGAATCTACTGGCAGCTGAAAAGGCAGGTCATTGGGTCTGTTTACTGAAAGGACTGACCCCTGCCCTCACCAGAAGTCTGAGCAGGTGAACTCCTGATCTAGGCCTAAAAGAACCTTGAGCTCCCCTACCACGTCTAGACCTACCCCTAGACTGGGAATCATGCAGGATATGTCCATCCCTTAGTAGGCCAATTTCTACTAAACTTGGTGGCTGCACCTGCAAAAATCTTTAACAGTTTGCATAGACTTAGCTTTGTCCTCCATTTTCTTCAGGACTGCTTCCACAGGCGAACCAAACAACACATCAGACTGTAAAGGAGCATCCAAAATCCTTGTCTTAACATGCTCAGCTAAATTCTGATCCCTCAACCAGGCATGCCTGCGAAGAACAGAACTAGTGGAAGCCACCCTCGAGGAGGCCTGCACAGCATCAAAACCACATTGCAAAGAATGCTTACCCACTTGTTCAGACACATGAAGTAAATCCAGCAACTCTTTACACTCTATACCTTCCGCCAAAGCATCCACCTTAGATTTCAATTGTGAAAGGAGATAATTTTGATATTTTAGCATGTGAAACTGACAATTCAACGCCTCATGGCTAGAGTGGAAGAAGTATACACTTTCTTTCCCCACCTATCCAAAGCCCTTGCCTCTTTATCAGTGGGAACAGGATTTTTAACCACAGAGGCCTTAACACCTTTAGGCCCCTGAGAAACAGTTTCTGGGTCCGCCCTAGGACTCTTAAACAAATACTTATGAGCGGCAGCCCCCCTATAGTACCTATCAGGTGGAACAGGAGCAGGGGGCAAAGAGTCAGGGGTCAGGGAAGCCTCTGCAAAACATCTTCCACCACATTCAACACAGGAGGTATAGCTAAGGGCCTATGTTGTGGTAAAATAAGAATTCCCTAAGCCTTTTCCTGGAATCAGAGTAATCTTGGCCTTCCCATTTAAAGTGTTCCCTCATGGAATGCAGAGTCTCTGAAAATGAGAAATCCTCAGGAGGAGAAGCTGTAGGTGTGGAATCATCCACATCAGAATCAGAATAAGGAGGAAAGTCCTGTAATTCTTCCGCGAGAAGACTCAAGCCTCTGAATACTGTTCCAAACTCTCAAACTCAGGTTCCACCCTAGGCCTCTTATCAGGAGAGGGCATAGAGCCTCTAATCATAGTAATTAAATCTTCTGCCATTTTAAGCATATGTTTCTTAGGCACAGAACCTGAAGTGCTAGGAGAAACCCCACTGTAGCTGAACTTGGCCTACCTCTGAAAGAAGTTTTGGCAACAGTAGGAAAAGCTCTAACTAACTTGGGAACAGAGGGAAGAACAGTTACCTGAGAAGCCCCCTCAGCCTGGCCTACCTCCTGAGAGGGCACATCCTGTAACAATAAAGTGTCTGCCTGAGACTCCAAAGAAACTCCTGGCAAAACCTCTGGCTCCACAGAGCCTTCTAAACGGTTCATCAACCCATCCGACGGCATTTTGTAATTACAACGCTTCCCAAACACTAACCTGGCACAGTCTAACCTTCTCTTAACAGTGCGTTTTAAATCTAGCACAAGAGCGGCAACCAACAACGCCGTGCTCAGGCCCTAAACAAGGTATACACAGAGTATGGTAATCCCTATGAGGTATCTGTTTCCCACAAGAAATACAGTTATTCACTTTTTCTGACATCCGGTTAAATACTGAGGCAAGAAAAAACCAAAATGCTCAACTTTGATTCGGTCTGAAACTCCGACTTCGGAAATATTTCAGAACGCCAACCTGCACTCGCAAGAACTGCTTCTGCATCGGACCATGCGGCAAACTTTGGTATTCGGGCCGACTGGACAGCGGACTACCCAATGGTTAGGACTGCAGCAATGTGGAATGAAGAACATCAGCAGACTAGTCTCTTCCTTATTTCTAGACTTGTTTAAAGCCTTCAACACAGTTTGTCACAGCAAACTTCTTCAAATGTCTTCATTAGGTCTCTCTCAGCCCACCCTTCTGTGGTTCAAAAGCTACCTGCTCAAAAAGTATCAGTCAGTAAAATGGCACTCTACGCTCTCTCCTTACCTCATATATATATATATATATATATATATATATATATATATATATACATATACATATACACACACACACACACACACACACATATATATGGGCAGAGACTAAAAATATAACATCAAATTAATAAGTTGGAAGATCATGACTATGGATATGTCTAGTGAGGTACAAGCAGTGAAAGTGTTTTTAGTTCTTTTAATATTACATAAAAGTCAGGCATATTTTTTTCAACCACAGGAGAAGTTGTGAACCATAACTAAAGAATTCAAGAAATGAATATGGGAGGGAAAGAGGGCAAGAGTTAAGTGGGATATGTTGCTTCTTCCCATAGAACAATGTGGTTTAGGATTTCCAGCTTTGAAGAGATACTTTAGAGCTACACAGTCAAGGCTCATACACATAACACAAGCAGAAGATTAAAAATCAAAGCAAAAAGAAATGATGATGACTAAACTGGGGAGGAGTTCACAAAAAAGGAGCAAGTAGGATTGTGGATACAGGCCCTTTAGCAGAGTAACAACTGTACAGACTACTATATTTATAAAATAGAAGAAAGTACTTTAAGAACTATGTCACCATGCAAATAGAGAAAAGAGGTTTTACCAACAGGGATGAGTGCAAGTAGAGGAATAGAAAACAGATGAAAGGGGAAAATGTAATGGAGAAAATTAAAAGAACCAAACAGAGTGGGATAAGTCCAAGAAGAAGTTTGGACTACGATTTGGAGATTGTCTTCCCTAATAGGGATTAATAACAGATTATAGGCAAACAGAAAGAAATAGGGGAGTGCTAAGTGAAAGATCAGCTCTGGTTGAGTTTTTAGATGAGTCTAGAAAATACAATTGCGTAAGTAAAGTTACTATAACAGTAGATTTTCTAATAAATCATTATTGCAGCAGGCTAATCTATTTAGCTTATATCATGTTAAGTATATGACCACCAGCAGCTTTCAAAGCTTCAGGGCAGTTTCCATGTACTTTAATTCCCAGGGTTCTTGAGCAGAGCCACATAAAAAGGCAGTTTGGGTGCCAAAAGCTTTACAGCTTTCGTACTTTAAGAAGGTACACTACAGTCCTGAAAGGAAAAGCAACAGTAAAATATATGTACCTATACAGACAAGGCTATATACATCCACAGCCTGGCGATAAATCAAAAACAAAACAAGGGGAAATGGTTGGAGGGTACACTACTGAAACAGTGACCAATTAGAATATCTACTATTACGGTAATTAACTCGTACAACTGCAGCAGCCTAAGCTATTTGGGTAGATTACCATATCTTAAGAACATATAGGAAGGAGGAAAGAGTGTGAGAATCCAGCAGCCCCTGGAGAAAGATTTTAGCAAAGCTTGTTCTGGACTTGGAAAAGGAATCAGGTTATAATGCTTTGCAAATGTATGTACAGAGGACCAAGTTACTACCTCTAGAATGCTTTTGGAGTCCATCTCATTCTAAAAAGGCACAGAATAAGCCAAATATTTGGTAAAGTGGTCCTTAACTCTGCCTGGAAGTGACCTATTATGATGACAATAGCAAAAAGAAACAGCATAAGACAGCTATCTAAAAGTTGTCTGATTTGACACTGGTTGTCCTTTACCTTCATAGAAGAACAGCAGCCCATTGACTTTCCTGAGGTATTGAAATCTGCCTATGTAGTATCTGGACTGCCTGCGAACATCCAGAGTGCACAAGATTCACTCTACCTTGTTTTTAGGTTCTGGAAAGCATATAGGGAAATTAACAGGCTGGCTCAAGGTAGAATTTGGAACCAGTTAAGGCATAAAAGAAATATTTGTTCTCAAAGAAATCCTCTCCATGTGGAAAACAAGGTTGGGTTGACTCATCATAAGAGCCTATAAATTCAGATACTCTTCTTGCAGAAATCCTGGCAATGTAGAACACTGTTGTCAAGAACCACAAATTGGCCTGATATGTTGTTTCAGATGGAAGAAGTGTTCGTTTTTCAAGCACACAATTAAGATTCCAAGTAGAAGAAAAACTGTTTTCTAGGAGGATGGATATGTACAAACCCTTTCAAAAATGTCTGACTTCTGGATAGTTAGAAAGGGGAGGGTGTAAGGGCACACGAACAGAAATGGCCAAAAAAATTGATCTTGACAGATCATCAAGAAAGCCAGAGGAATCGGATAACAACACATCAAATAATCAAAAAACAGTGGTATCTGGGCCTCAAATGGGTCCTGGTTCTTAGCATGGTGCCAACTAGAAATTCTCTTTCATTTAAACTATGATTTTTGAGTAGCATGTTTTTTTTTTTTTTTTTTTTTTTTTTTAACCTTTCCTTCATACATAAGGTGCATCCTCAGAAAAATTTCTATCATCCAGGCAAGTCAATTCAAGTGTTTTCGTGTTGGGGTGTATGAAAAGTACAGTTTTGTACCTACCATAAATGTAGATGTCTGAGAGGAATGCATCTGCAGTCCTTACAAATGGGTTGTCCTGTCGTCAGGCAGCCCTTCGGTCGGCCGGATTCCAAAGTCTGGGTCCAGCTTCGGCTGGTGTCGCCCTTCACCCGATGTCATTGCGGCAGTTTTCGGGTATAAAGGCATCAGCCAACGCCATTTTCCTCAGTGTTTCTTGCCCCAGATGCCAGGTGCCCTCTTGGTAGGCTAAATTTGGATAAATGCCAAAGTTTCCAAATAATAGAGAGCAAACACACAAAAAAAAATGTATGTACATATATACAAACAAATACACCATAATAGATCCCCCCCAAGCTAGCTGAAGATTGGTAAGTACCCTAGGAGTACCTCAGAGGGGAAGGAGGGAGGGTAATCCTGACTGCAGATGCATTCCTCTCGGACATCTACATTTATGGTAGGTACAAAACTGTACTATGTCCTTCAAGGATGCATCTGCAGTCCTTACAAATGGGTAGAATACCATAGCTAAACTAGGGGAGGAGGAAATGAGAATAGATTATGGTGTAGTCAGGATCCCTTGCAAAACAGCAGTGGCAAAGCCAGCACGGGATCTAGAGTATAGAGGTAAGTTATAATGCTTGGCAAATGTATGCACGGAGGTCCAAGTAGCAGCCTCTATAATGTCCTTGGTAGCCACTCCTCGTAAGAAAGCTGTGGTAGTGGCTGTGGCCCTTGTGGAGTGAGGCCTGATGTTCTCTGGAGTTTTCTTTCCATGGTAGGAGTAACAAAATCTAATGCAATTTCCTATCCATTTGGAGATTGTCTGTTTAGAAATTGGTTTTCCTTCTTTTCCTGTTGCATAAGCTACCAGAAGCTGGTCAGTTCTTCTATTGTTTTTTGTCCTGTCCAGGTAGTAGCGTAATTGCCTGTGTACATCCAAGGTATGTAAAAGCTTTTCTCCCCTGTTCTGTGGATTGGGGAAGAATGTAGGAAGGTGGATAGCCTGATTTAAAGAGACTCTGGATACCATCTTAGGCATAAATGTAGGATTTGTTCTCATGGACACTCTATCTTGATGGAAGATCAGGAAGGGTTGTACTGCCATTAATGCTTGTAGTTCAGAGACCCTTCTTGCTGAAGTTATTGCTAGCAGGAAGGCAGTCTTCCAGGATAAGTATTGCAAGTCTGCTGTAGCTGCTGGCTCGAAAGGAGGCAGAGTCAGTTTTTCTAGCACAAAGTTCAAGTCTCATGCTGGCAATGGAGGTTTCCTGGGAGGTTTTACATTTTTGATTCCCCTCAGAAACTGTCTGAGCAGAGGATGTGAGAAGACAGGAGGATCCAAGCTGTATTGTGCCGAAATAGCTGATGCATGTATCTTGATGGAGGAATAGGACAGGCCTGTGTGGTAGAGCTCAGCCAAGTATTCCAGGATGTTGGCTATGTTCACCAGTGTCACATCTTGCTCCTTTGCAGCGCTCCAGGTGAGATATCTTTTCCATTTTGCTGCATAATTCTTTCTTGTAGAAGGTCTACGAGCCTCCAGGATTATGTCCTTAACCCTTTGGGATAAATTTGTGCTAATTTGTGTCATGTAATGTTCCAGGCAGTTAGTTGCAGAGTTTTTAGGCTGGGATGCAGAATGTTGTAGTTGTTCTGTGTCAGCAGTAATGGGATCAGTGGTAGTTTCCATATTTGTTCCCCGGACATGCTCCTCAGAAGTGGGTACCAATGTTGCCTTGGCCAGTCTGGGGCTATCAGAATGATCCTCGGACGTTCCTGTTTGATCTTGAGAAGCACTTTGTGCATCAAAGGAAGTGGTGGGAATGCGTATGCTGTCATGCTTTTCCAACTGAAGGATAGGGAGTCCACCTTCCAAGCAAGTGGGTGGTAAGTCCTTGTGCAGAATTTCTTCAACTGGTGATTGTATGGGGATGCAAACAAGTCTATTTGTGGCAATCCCCATTTTCTTGTGATGGCTTTGAAGATGTCCGGATGCAGCATCCATTCGTGGGCATCTGTCATAGTTCTGCTTAATATGTCTGCTAGAATGTTTTCCTTCCCTGGAACATAGATAGCCTGTAACTGTAGGTTGTAACTGAGAGCCACATCCCATAGCTAGATCTAGTGCCAGCCGGCATAGGGGGTATGAGTGTGTGCCTCCCTGTTTGTTGATGTACCACATAACTGTGGTGTTGTCTGTCCTTATCAACAGCTGGCCTTCGTGGAGAAGAGGTCTGAATGCCTGGATTGCCAATTTTACTGCCATCATTTCTTTTAGATTTATGTGCAGATGCAGTTGGTCTTGAGTCCATAGGCCTTGAATGCACTTGTCCATCATGTGTGCCCCCCAACCGAGGTCTGAGGCATCTGTCGTGATAGTTTGTCTTGGATGACTTTTGCTGAAGGGCAGTCCTGTGTTTGATTGACAGGCCTGTGCCCACCATAAGAACTCTTGTTTCAGGCATGGAATCATTGGAATTTTGGTTTCCAGGCTGTGCTTGTGCTGAGACCACAAATTCTTTAGGTACCACTGTAGCTTTCTCATATGAAGCCTGGCATGAGGGACCAGGATTATGCAGGATGCCATGAAGCCTAGAGCTTGTAACACTTTTCTTGCAGTTAGATGGCTCTGCTTTGTTAATGCCAAAAAGTAGAGAGGAAGTTGTTCTTTCTTTTCTGCAGTTAGAAATGCCATTTGTTTGATGTGTCCAGTTCTGCACCCAGAAAGGTTATTATTTGGGATGGAATCAGCCTTGACTTTTTTGAATTGACTGTGTATCCCAGGGCTTGAAGCAGGTAGATGACTCTTTGTAAGTCTTCTGTTAATTTGTTTTGTTGTCCGCTTGTATCAGGCAGTCGTCCAGGTAGGGATAGATTTGAATCCCCTGAAGTCTGCAATGAGCGATTACTGATGCCAGGCATTTCGTGAACACTCTGGGCGCAGTAGATAAGCCAAAGGGCAATGCTGAGAATTGATAATGCTCTGATCCTGCAAGAAATCTGAGGTATCTTCTGCAAATTGGTCTTATGGGGACGTGCAGGTATGCCTCCTTGAGATCTAGAGTTACCAGCCAAGACTCCTTGCCCAGCATGGGAA
The DNA here is from genome assembly GCF_019279795.1 of Protopterus annectens. Lineage (NCBI taxonomy): Eukaryota > Metazoa > Chordata > Ceratodontiformes > Protopteridae > Protopterus > Protopterus annectens. Next base: position 1,862,044,377 of record NC_056725.1, read on the forward strand.
GAAGCTGCTGTAGAGTCAGCATTTTGAATTTTGGAACAATGAGGAATGTGTTTAGAGCGGACAGATCTAGAATAGGCCTCCATTTGTTTTCTTTTCTTGGTACCAGGAAGAGCCTGGAGTAAAATCCCTTCCCTTGCTCCATAGATGGTACCTTTTCCACAGCTCTCATTCTTAATAATTGAGATATTTGTTTTAGAGCTTCTGCCCTTTGAGAAGGTGGTAGGTTTGGCATTCCTCTCTTTCCTGGTAGAGTATGGAAATGGAACCTGTAACCCTGGTCTATAGTTTGCAAAATCCATTTTCTCTTGTAATGCAGTGCCAGTTTCTTGAAAATAAGGTTAGCTTTCCGCCTAAGGGTGCTTCTAGTTGTTCCCTGGTAGGCGGTGTCACCGCCAAGTCACTGTGATTGAGTTGTTGTAGTGGTGGTGGCTGTGTCCGTGCCTCGTTGGTTGTTACCCTGCCACTGGCGACCCCTGTAGGCACCTCTGGTTTGGTTTCTGCCTCTAGAGCACCTATTCCTGCCTCTTTGTGCCTTAGAGGACTCCGGAAAGGACCAATTCTTGGAGGGCCAATTTCTGCTAAACCTTGGAGGTTGAACTTGTAAGAAATCTTTTACGGTTTGCACAGATTTTGCTTTCTCTTCCATCTTTTTGAGAACCTGTTGTGCGGGGGCACCGAATAAATTGACCTTGTCCATAGGTGCATCCAAAAGCTTAGATTTGATATGGTCTGGTAATGCCTGTTCTTTCAACCATGCATGTCTCCTGATAACTGTGCCCATCATGGCTGATCTAAAGGAAGCCTCCAGTGCATCATAGCCACATTTTAAAGAATGGTTACTAACCTGCTGAATGTTATGTAACATTTCTTGAACATACTTTTTATCTAAAGATTCTTCAGAGGACAGCTTTTTAGTCAACTGGTCAAGCATAAACTCTTGATATTGAATCATATGGAATTGACAATTCAAAGCTCTAGCTGACAAAGTAGCAGAGGTGTAAACCTTTTTACCCCATCTCTCTAAGGACCTGGAATCCCTTTCAGAGGGAGGGTTTTTAGAAGAAGTAGCTGCTACAGCTTTAGGGCCCTGGGAGATAGTCTCTGGATCTGCAAAAGGGGCCTTATATAAGTGGTGATGAGTGTCCGGGACCCTGTAGTACCTATCTGGTTTAGCAGGAGCCGGAGGTAAAGTATCAGGAGAAGTGCAAGCATCATTAAATGCATCATCAACAACAGATAGAACTGGAGGGATAGCTAAAGGCCTATGCTGTGGTAAGTGTAGAAAGGTCCAAAGCCTTTTTCTTGAGTCTGAGAAATCTTGGCCCTGCCACTGGAATTGTTCCCTCATAGCATGCAAGGTTTCCCCAAAGGAAAATTCCTCAGGAGGAGAGGCTGAAGGGATGGACTCCTCAGCATCGGAATCTTCGTAAGGAGAATAAGAAGCCTCAGGAGGGTCAGAATGTTCTGAATCATCAGAAGAATCATCTGTGGCTACTGGCTCAGGGGGCTCTGCTCTAGGCCTCTTTTCTGGAGGAGGGAGAGAGGCCCTGTCTGGATGAGGCTGGGATCCACGGATTAAAGTAATGAGATCCTGTGCCAAAGAAAGCATATGGGAGCTGGTGCTGGGCCTGTGAGAGGGGGGCTTGGCAGGCAGTGGCTTGGATGTTTTGGCTGCTTTAGCCCTGGCAAAGGCCTTAATAGACATAGCTGGAGGAGGCCTAGCAGCTCCACGTGCAGGAGTAGAAATATCTAGTGGAATGGTGTCTGATAAATCCTGTGAAATCGCAACAGAAGGCTGGATTTCAGAAGCCGTTTCTACCAGAATGGAAGAGGCCTCGGTAGAAGGCAAGTTGTCGGCTGAAGAAAGAACCGCTTGCTCAGTTTTGGCCGAAACCGAGACACTCGCGGATTGCTTGGCCGTGGTTTCAGCCGAAACCGCGGACCGCGAGTGTCGGTCCTTTTCTTTGCGTTTCTTAGTTATTTGTGTAGTCGGAGGATCCAACGGCATAATGTAGGCAAAATCGGAGCCAAAAATCTGTTCAGCAAAGTCCGAGCGACGTCTCAGCGTCCGCCGGTTAAAAGAAGCACAGGCTAGACAAGCTGCTACATCGTGGTCTGGGCCTAAACAATGTATACAATAGGAGTGGAAATCTTTATGAGGTATTTGTTTCCCACAAGATAAACAGTTATTAACTTTCTCTGACATCGGCTGAGGCAAGAAAGAGTCCCCAACGGGGTACTTAGCTTTATAGAAGTCTTCGAAGTAGTATTCGGTAGAAGTAATCTCTGGATCTGACCGACCGGCACTTGCGAACAGCTTCTGCTTCGGGTGCCACGCGGCAAGAAAGACGGAGGAAAATGGCGTCGGCTGATGCCTTTATACCCAAAAACTGCCGCAATGACGTCGGGTGAAGGGCGACACCAGCCAAAGCCGGACCCAGACTTTGGAATCCGACCGAAGGGCTGCCTGACGACAGGACAACCCATTTGTAAGGACTGAAGATGCATCCTTGAAGGACATCAACCTCCGTCTTGTGCGAGTAAATCCAGATTGTGGGGAAGCTTGTGGTAAATGCCCTTGGCCAATTTCAAAAGAAGGGAGAACCACTGTTGCTTAGGTCAAAAGGGAGTCACCACCACTATCTTTGGACAGTCCTTCTAGACCTTTGTAAGAACCTTAGGTATCAGTGGAAATGGAAGACAAGCATACATGAACACTTCAGTCCATGGGAATGAAAAGACATGTTTGCAAGAAATCCTGGAACAGAATTTCTTTAACTGACTTTTTGTCCTTTTTGAAAGGAGGTGAGCAAATCTGTTTTATGAGTTCCCTACAGGTGGATGAATTCCTGGAAGACCCCCAGGTGTAATTTTCATTCATGAGGGTCTGCCCTAGTCCTGCACAGCTTGTCTGCTACAATTTAGCTTGAAGATTCAAAATGAACTAAATTGCCATTTCCCTGGCCAATATGGAAAGTCTGAAAGGAAGGCAATATCTAGTATCCCCCTTGTTTGTTTATATACCACATCAATGTGGCTTTGTCTGTGATAACTTGAAGAGGTTCGGGGGACCAGAGATGACTTAAGGCTTCCAAAGCACAGGCTACTGCCAGCATCACTGACACTGATGTGCTTCTGTGTGCCCTGGTTATTCAAAAGACCTTGCACTTTCACACATTTTGATTCAGCCCTTCAAGTAAAGTCTGAGCATCTGTTGTAACAGACTGAAGTGCAGGAGGAATACAGAAGGGAACGCCTGGGTTGAGCTAGCACTGGTCCACCTACCACAATACCTCCCTTCTCACAAACCCCAGCACCCGGCATCTGGAAATACCCTTGGCACAGCAGATACAAAGGGTAATTCAGGAAACTGACAGTATGAGCCAGATACAGAAAATCATCACAAATCTTTGTCAAGTGGAATGTAACTGTAAGCATCTTTTAAGTCTAACCAAGTAAAGGAATGAGGGGTAACAGGGTTTGGAGGGATGATATTTTGAACTTTGGGATCTTGACAAAAATATTGAGAAATGAGAAGTCTAGGATTGGTCTCCAAGTTCCCTCTTTCTTTGGCACCAGAAAAATCCTTGAATAAACACCTTTGCCCAGCTGATCTGAGGGCACTAGCTTTATGACCTCCTGGAACTACAGCTGTTCCAAAAACTGGAGAAAACAGGGATGTTTAGCTTACAAGAAGAGGATGAAGCCCCTGAAAGGGAGGGACGGACTCCCACTTCCATATGTATCCCTGTTGAATGATTTTCAGAACCCATTTACCCAAAATAATCTGATGATAATGGGGAAGATGAAGACCTAGACCGAAGGATAGCTTGCCAAGATGGGAAGTGAGAAGGACCTGGAGAATAGAACAGTCATTTTGACTTTTTGGATTGTTGTTCTGGAACGTTTTCTCTTTCTTTTTAGAGCCTCCTTGCCATTGCCTTTTACAATCTTGTTTGTTAATTTCCTGCTGCTTAAAGTGCATTTTGAAAATGGGTGCTAAATTAGGAAGTTTTAATTAAACTTAGAAAATCTGGATCCCCATTTGAATCAAATTCATCCTTTCATCAAAGCTTTTAAGAACCTTAAAATCTCAGTTTTGACACATTCTGGTAAGTTTTGAGAATGCAATCGTGAAACTTTCTTATAACTGACCCTGTAACAACAGACAGTATCTACAGAAGCATAACACAAAACACAGGAGTATTTGATTACACGAGAAGCACTTACAGTTAAAGCATTCACTGAATTCTTTACCTTAGAGGAGGACAGGTAATCAGTTAACTTTGTCATATACTCAAAAAAAGCCAAAAACATTTTAACATGCGAGCCTGGCAGTTCAAAATTCTTAAAGTTAAGGTAGCCGAAGAATAAACTTTCTTTACAACTGTATCACAAGCTTTCTTATCCTGGTCACAGGGAATGGAGTTAACATTAACAATTTGTTTAGAAATATAAGTTTTAGATAAGGAAATAACTGCGGAGTTTGCTTTAGGATTAGAAAGATGTAACACAAGTCTGAGGTACTTTGCATGACCTATCAGACTTTTTAGGAACAGGAGGTTGACTGTCAGGTAAAATGCAAGCTTTGAAGAAAGCATCCCCTAAAGGCGATTAAAACGTGAGAGGTAGCTTCAGGTTATAGAATCTCCAGCTGCAATAAATCATAATACTTTTGCTGGGCAATAAGAATTTTATCCTGTTCCCACTAAAATACCTCTTTCATTTTAGCTAGGGTCTCAGAAAAAGATAGCTCTTCTGAAAGGACAGCGGAAGTAATACTTTCCTCAGAATCTTCAGCTTGTGGAAAAACCACTGGAAAAAAATGTCAAAAGGAAAGAAAATTATTTCTTTTTCTATCTGAAGTAAGTGCAGAAACAGAATCTGAAAAATTAAAATCAGAAATCAGTTCCTTAAAGTCCATCATGTCTCCCTGCCTATAGTAATAGAAACTGGAGCAGTAATATTCTTAATTTTGTGCTTTTCCTGGCAGACCCACCAGAAAAATTACTGAATCATGGCACCCACTCCTTTGCCTGAAACTAACAATTCTGCTTCTCCCTTGCCAATGAGGGGATCCCTAGAACTCCAAAGGAAGTGCCCAGCTCCCAGTCCTTAGGGGCTTCTCAATTAACTACACCAGAGGGACTGTTGGGAAACATCAATGAATGGTCTGAGGAGCCAAGTCTAGATGCAGCAGAGTCAAACATCAGTTTCTAAGGCAGTGAAAGAGTCTGCTGATGCCCAAAGACTACATAGCAATTTTCTTCTTCATCTTACAGATAAGGAAAGGAAGAACTGAGGAATTTGGTAACTGTTCCACAGTCAAGATAAAAAAGAAGCCTAAAAGACTGGTAAAAGAATCAAAATAGTCAGTAAACCTCCTGACAAGAAAATAAGGCTTTTGATGTAAAAAAAAAAAAAAAAAAAAAAAAAAAAAAGAAAAGAAAAGGCATGACAGTCCATAAAGGCACAATGCTTTATGCACAACACAGACAAAATCAACAAAAATATGTTGAAAAAAATACAACAGTAGAAAAACAGATTTCTACTCAGTATGTTCACATAATGAACCACTCCTGCAAGGCATGACAGTCCATAAAAACAAATTTCCTAGCATAAAAATATATTTCCAGAAAAAAACTCATTTTCCTTAGAAAAAGAAATTCGTGGAAGGTTTTCCACAGCAGGGTACTTATGTGCCCAGCCTTGAAGGATCGCTAGCCAACATCAGCACTACGAAGCTTGCAGAGGGAGCTCACCTCAGTGGTAAGACAGCTCTGAAGCTTATGGCATCCAAATTGCCCTTTAATGTGGTTCGGCTTGAACCCCTGGCAGTTAGGACATGCGGAAGGTGCTCTGAAGCTCTGGAAACTGGTGGTGGCCACAGCTTGGGCAGCATATAATCTATATAGCTTGATCTACTGTGACAGTGATCTAATGCTGAACATCAGAAACTGTTGTTAAAAGGGGATAATTAGTAGGGTAATAAAATAATGTATGGAAACTTGTAAGAATCTAAGTGGTTATAAAAGACAGGGAAATGACAATGGAATGGCAATATACAAAGGAACAGTGCAAAAACATCTGTACGGCTCCCAAAAATGTAACAAAGTCAGGAAAGCTAAGGATTTTTAAGTGTTTCTATAAGGATTTTCATACCCCAAGCAGACCTCAGAGAATCTTTCTCCAGGAAGGCAGCAAATGCTGGAGGTATGATGGAAAAGAGGAGATAAATGAGTACACCTTTTTTGGGAATGTAACGAAATGGCAGATTCAAAAACTTCCTGCAGAATATTTTGTCAGAAATGTTGGGGGAACAACAAAGGAAATTAAGTCAGAATTAAGTCATATGAGGCAATTCTGATACAACAGCAGTAAATAAAGTCTGTACATCAAAAATGGCAGAAGAAATGGAAAACATGATAAAAACAATACCAACATTTAATTTCACCGAATGCTAAAGAAGCGACTAGCGTGTCTGAGGGCATAAAACATGACTTGCGGCAATTATGGAGATAATTGTTTATAAATGTCAACATCTGGAAATGGATGAAGTCCAGGACTGCAAATTTTTGTATGAACACTAAGCTGCCATGATGCCAGACAAACAGAAAGTGGATGAAATTCATAAGAAAGTGTTAAAGTGAGCTGGACGTAAATATGGGTAGCAGTATCTGAATCTTAAGTAGGATACGGCATGTACAAAACCTGAGACTGATGCATTGTCAGAAGGAGAATTATAGATGGCTTTGTGGGACTGTGTAATAATTAAGATGTTGTTATGAAACTATTCTCTGAAGAGTTCTCTGGGTGCTGAGAGATGACCACTGACTCAGTCTGAAAGAATATACTGGAAGTCTAGTAATTCCAGTCCAATGTGTATCACAGCATGAAAAGTAATATGCTTTATAGCAGAAGTAGCAACCAGTATAGTGATTTATTGAAGTCAGATGACCCTTATGTGTGGATCATAATTACATATAGGTTACACTGCAGCTCAGTGCAGTCTGTTGGGGTGCTTAGGGAATGTAAACACAGAGTTAAAATACAGAATATTTGCTGTAGCAGACAGAAAGTTAGTGTTTACTAATGTATAAAAAGGCTATGATAGCCAACTAAGAGGATTACCTACGCATTTAATTTATGTGGAAGATGAGATGGATTAGTGAGCTTTTCTAATCAGAGACTGTGCAATTGCAGTGGAAATGGAGCTTGAATGGAAGGAACGCTCTAATCATAATGGAAAAGGAAGAGTGTTTTTATGTAACATGATGACTAAAAGGCTTAAACTGGACTAGTTAAACAGCTACTGTATTCCAAGATGACTGGATAAATAATGTTCGTACTCAAATGCTGTGGAATAACAGAACTCTAATGATAGCTGTGGTGAAGAGTAAGGCACTACAAACAGGAAAGGGAGATTGTTTTTGTTAAAGAGCTGCAGCATGATGATGGTTTGACAGGTGATTTACAAATGAAAGTAACTGAACTGATTAAACAGCTGTTTGTATTCAAATGATGCAAGACTTCCTGTAATGACAGGACATCAAAGATGGTAATGGCAAATTATGGAAGCAAATATCTTGAGCACATATATGCATAACGTAGTGATGGCTTGTATCAAAATTTATATTTCATTCTTATTTATTTATTTACAGTTTACTAACATTAGCCCAAACAGACTGTTGGCCTCATTTCAAAACTGACCCAATGCATTCACACTGACAAAGGGGAAATCTGGCCAGGACCCTTGGAAATTCCACTCCTCTCTCACTACATGGCACTGAAGGGACACATCTATCAACAATGTGTGAACAAGGAATTGTGCAGCGTTCAGGATAGGGTATGTGACACAGTTATGGATGCTACTATGCAGAACTTGGATTGTGCAAATTAATGACAATTCAGCAACAGTACTGAGAGCAGATGGACTACTGGAGACCACTTTGATTACTATGGTGAAAAACAAGCAGACAACAGCGCAATACTCACATATGAAAGAATTACACAAAGAAGCAAGTACAATGCATATGGCAAGTGCTAGTTCTTCAGCCAATTCATAAGCAGTGGCGGCAGAAACTAGTGAAGCACAAATTACGTTCAGTGGTAAGGACTATAAAACAAATGACAGTGCCAGCGATAAGTGTTTTGTGTAACAAAAATTAGTGGAGCCCGTGGGATTTAAGACTGAAAATGAGTAAGCTCACTCAAAAACAAATGAACTGAAACTGTGGGAAGTGAACAAAGTATAAAAAGTTTTTGCCTCCACAGCAGCCTTCGTACTTTAAGTCATTTAGCATAACAGGATTTTGTGTATTTATTTAAAAGTAGCCTGTTCACTTTTACGTAATATTAAAATTAAATGTTTACTTAAAGTATGCAAGCCATTTTCATGAGCAGAACAGAGATAAAAAAGGAGCCGGAGAGGAATTATTATATACGGGAACCCAGTTTCCAATATGTTTTAGCACGGATAGCAAGAACTTACAGTACCATTGCATCTGTTTACTAGGTCATACAAGTATGGTAAAATTCCTCAAGATTGGAGACATGCACTTATTAAACCTATCTTTAAAGGGAAAGGGTAGTGGGACAAACCCAGGCTCACACAGATCCTTAAGTCTACTTTCATGCTGTGGAAAAATAATGGAGAAGATAATACCGGATAAGTTATTGTCAGAGTTGGAAAGGCTGGGACTTGAAACCATATTGCATATGTAGAAAATAGATCTACTGCCACAATGTAACATGATGTTCGACAACATATAATAACAGCTATGAAAGAAAATTTGTACTGTGATGTAATGTATATAGATTTAAGTTCAGCATTTGATAGGGTCATACGCAAAACACTGATAGATAAATTAGAATAACTAGGTATCTATGTACTCTTGATAAGATGGATAGCTGCATAGCCAAGACATGGCAAGTATCACACAGCATATGGGCAGGTGAAATTCTTGGTTACAGTGATGTCCCACATGGCTCTGTCTTGGGCCCTTAACTGTTTATATTGTACCTTTCAGATCTATCTTTTTCATCTGAGGTGTTACAGTCTGTATGCAGGTGACGTGAAAATGGGTAAATTGATTACATGTGATACAGACGGGTCATGTTTGCAAAAGAACTTGACTAAATTGACCATTTCGACACAAAAAATAATATGCTGATAAATACATCAAAAACTAAGCATATGAGATTTGGGAGACATAAATTGAAAGGTGAATATTTAATAAAGCAAACAGTAACTGAAACTGTAGACTCATTTAAAGGATATGGTAGATCCAGCTTTGAGTTTTTCTAATCATAATAACCAATTGGTTAATGACAATTATAGACCTATAGGTTGTATAAAACAATGTATAAAGTCTAGGAAATCAGAAATGAAGTCACTGTTAGTTACATTAAACCCAAACCTGAATATGAAATAATATGGAAAAGAAAACAAGCACACGTAAGCTGGAAAGAGTACAACAGAAATATACCAACGGCATCCATGGATGTGAAAATTTAAGTTATGAAAAACTATAATATATGAACTTGAAGTGCATCTCATATAGGCACTTAAGAGGAGACCTGATTCAAGTATATATGGTATTTAGCGATAACTACCTCTGCGAATGTTTAGGGCTATCAAAAAGTAGTTGAGAATCATCAAACAACCTATGTAGCAGATTCTAAAGGAATAAGAAGCATGCTAATTGGTTCTCCGAGACAGCAGCTGATGCATGGAACAGACTACCAAATTAAATTACAGCAAACACTAGTTGACATATTTTAAGAACAGCCTGGACACTTATTATGGGAGCAACTGTTGTGGTATATTGGCACGCTACAAGGGCATTAATGCATTAATGTAAACTAAAAGTTGAAAAAAATACATTCAAAAGAACTGTCACGTATAATAGGTGGGAGTAATAGCTTTCTATCATAATGGCTGCTTTGTGCATATTTTTAAAAGGAATGTAAATGGTCTTCCAGGTACAGAAGAAAGAAAGAGTACAAAATGATATATATATATATATATAAAAAAAGAATAGACAGCAAATAGAAATGCTTCAGGAGACACATTTGTTTAGAAATTAGAACTTGACAAACAAACGACTTCAGGGTTGATATTCAGCAGAAAATCAGGGACAAGGAAAAGGGAGAAAATTACACCAACTGCAAGATGGGATCCAATATTTATTTATTTATTTAACATTTGTTGACCAGGCTGTGGGAGTCCGTCCCTATTCAGCAGAGGCCCAGGGACAGTACTGTTAGATGAAGGAAAAAAGACAACAATGGCAGATTTATGGAAGTAAGGGGTTATTGTTAAGGGATAAGTATTATGCTGACCTATATATCCTCAACCTAAAACTGCTATTATGGAGCTTAACAGAATTTTGGGAGAAATAGTAAACTTTCAGCAGGGATTATTATTTATTGGTGGAGATTGGAACCTGATGTGCAATATGGATGATGTATTAGGAGGGCCTAAAAGGGAAAATATAAACCAAACGGGTAGGCTTGTGAAGTAACATATTAAAATAGTTGGTATGGAAGATACGAGTGTAGTAGTATGAATTCAAGACAGAAGTTACAAACCATTCCCTAAGGCATAACAACTGGGCAAGACTACAATTATACTTCACAGTAGCATGTGCATCCAATAACTATTTCAGAACATATGTCAATATGAGACACTGGTGTTTTCCTACTGATCTCTTAAAGAGAAAGGAATTCTGAGGAATGGGTAAAGGAAATTATTCAAGACTTGTTAGGAAGACATAAATTCTCTACAAGGGATAACCAATGAGTGGGAAAATTGAAATATACAAATATGGTATAATAGATAAAAAAGATATGGGGGAACTAATAGAAATTATTTACAGTGGTTGACAAAGCTTTAACTATTGCATAATCAGGAAATCTTGCAGAACAAGAAAGGGAGCAAGTGCTAAAAGGAAAATAAAACAAACAGAGTATCTGAATGCAAGTTTAGAAAGCTTGCTATTTAGTGATAACTCACAACAATGTTTAGCAGAATTTAAGAAACAAAGTATATAAAGGATTTTTTAAACACCTTTATTGAATTATCATTTTTGACATAGGCAAATTTATATTTATACAAAAGTAATCCAACTGTATTAACAAATTAACATTAACAAACTTTAAACTTCACATATATTGCCATATCTCATATAACCTAAACAACATTACGTAAATTATTCAATTCCTGCCCCTTTTTTTAAACAAGAAACATCTTCATTAAACCATCACTTACGTCATAGGCAATCATACATTTACATAAATGAAAACAAACCACACCGACACAATCCTAGTTGCAAGCATTTTACATCACAAACCATACTTACACACTCCCAGTTGCAACCATTATACATCAGTTATAATCTACCCAATCATTTTCAGTCAAACATTACATAGCTCGTTTAAGTCCTGCCTTCTTTTAAACCTCATTCCTCCTCTGTATGTATTGTTCCCACAATTCCCATTTTTCCTATTCAGTTTGCTCCTAACCTTTTCTAAAGATCTCAGTTACAATTGACTTATCTCTGTTACTATATTCACTACTTCTAATATAGTTGGCGTAAAGTACAAAAGATGGTCACAAATGTAAGAAGGCTATAACAAGAAAATAATCAGAGATCCTGCAGATATATTTCAGAATTTTTATGCCTTTAAACAAAAAAAATCTTTATTGAATCACATACGGCATAAGCATTCATACATTTATTTAAATGAAAACAAACCATACTGACCTTTTCAGTTGCAAACATTATACATCTTATATAATCTTCTATAAAGTCACTGTCAGTCGAACATTACAAACCTCATACAATTCCTACCTTCCCTCAAATCTCATTCCTCTCAAAAACATTATTCTGCATGTATTGTTCCCACAGTTCCCATTTTTTCCTATGTAATTTGCTCTTACACTTTTCTAAGGATCCCACTTCCAGTTCTTTTATCTTTGTTACTATATTCACTAATTCTAATACAGCTGGCTTAGAGACTTTGATTCCCATTTTTTAACAATTGCTTTTTTTGGCAGCCATCAGAATTAAACTCTGCAAGGCCTTACTATGTCTAGACAATTCAGATCCTGCATCATCGTTGAAAGAAAAATATTTCCTTAGTCACATCAATTTGTTCACCCAGTGTATCTGATAGAATAGTCTGCAGGGAATTTTTGAAGATTGCCAACTCATTACACTCCCAAAAATATGACTCCAATTGCATCTTTCTTCCCCAGCACACATCCAACATTTGCAATCAACCTGAGGAAAAATTCTTTGGAGTCTGCATGGAGTATAAAAAATACCTATGCAAACACTTCAAAGCAAATATCCTAAATCTTCTAGACTCTGCTCCAGATTGGGGAGCCATACAAACTCTCATTGTTTCTTTGTGAATTACTTATCCAGTCTCTCTTCCCAATCTAACCTCTTCTTCTTGACTCAAACTTGTAATGCAATATTTTATATGTCCCTACTAATTACCTGTTTTTTAACAGCAGCTTCTGTTCTAGATTCAACTAAAAACTCTAATAGTGTTGGTCTTTCACTTAGGATCCCCTATCCCTTTCTCTTTGGCAATCCTTGTTAGGGAATGTATTCTGCAGCCTGCAGTCCAAATGAATTTGTGGCTTTCAGCCATTCTATTACCTTCCCTCTCTAATTATTTATTCCCAATACCTTGGCTCCTTTGACAGTTTTCTCCAGTAAATTCCTGCCTCCTTTTGCCTATTCTCTGTACCCCTAACTGCTGTCATCCCTATCGGCAGAATCTCCTTCCTCCATTATTTTGTTGGCTTAATTCCTAGAATATTTCTGCTGCTTTATGGATATAATATTCTGTATGGTTACTGTTATTTTCCTTAAGGGTCTGTATCCAAAATTCCAATCTCTCCTTATTTCTTGAGCTTTCCCCTGTTTTATCATCATCATCACTTTCCATTTTGAATTACAGCTTTCTAATTGTGCTATGTATATGAGCCTTAACGGTGTAGCACTGAAACACCTTGTTCTATTGGAAGGATAAACTTAGCCCACTTGTCTCTTGCTCTCTTCCCGTCTCACATAACATCCTTCAACTCTTTACTAATTGTTATCTACAGCTTCTCCTCTGTTTGATAAAAACGTGCCTGACCTGTGTATAAAACTAAAGGGACTAAAACATTGTTACTGCTTCTATCTTGCTACCCATATCCATAAAAAACAACTTTCAGTTTCTCAGTTTTTGTATTATTTTTTGGTCTCTTCCCACATATCCTTTACTGCCATAACAGAATCCTTTTTAACCCATACACCTGGACCTACTTGAGTCAGTCACAATACTGCCTTACGCCCTGGTCTTGGGTGACTAATCATCCTTCCATCAATTGGGAAACATACACTAGCACAAACATGCTTACCCTAAGGTTCCTGGACTTTGTTAACATAGATGATCTGGAACAGATAGTCTGCACCCCCACAAGGGGGTCTAATGTCCTTGACCTAGTAGTCACCAACATGGGGGATCGCTGCACCACCGCATGTGTGGGACACTCCCTTGTAAAATCAGATCATAAATCAGTCTCGTTCGAAGTAACCATTGTACCTGACTCCCCTCAGGAGCAAAAAGGTTGAAAAATGTTTCCAAAGCAAACTACAGCCTCCTAAGTGATAGTATAAATAGTTTCAAATCCCCTGCCACCAATGACATCAATGACTCCTATACTGAGGTGTACACAAATGCCCTGTATAAACACTTATACAAATGTATATAAATGTATCAAAACAAGGTCCTCAAGAAAAAACAAGCCACCCTGGTGAACATATAGCATAAACAGGTTATACAACAAGAGAAAGAAACTGATGTCAAAGAATAAGACAGAACAGTCTCAGCAGAAGAACAAACCCCTCCACAGCTTGAACAAGCAAATTAGACATCTTGTAAAGTCCTCTAAAGCGAATTATGAAACTAAATTAGCATCCCTAGCTAAGGATAATCACAAGGCATTCTTTAGCTATGTCCAAAATCTAAAAGGGAAGGCCCAGCTTTGTGCCAAGTTAGTAGTGGACGGTACCACTCATACTGAACCCGAGGACATCACCAACCTGCTAGCAGACAGGTTTGGTGAAAACTTCATCCCACCCTGTCACCACCAGCCACACCCTAAAGCATACCTGTCACTACTCCTCTACTCAGCATCTCCAAAGAGCAGGTCATAACCATGGCCAAAAACACAGCCTCTATGGGACCAGATAACACACCATGCTGCTTACTAAACAGTCTAAAAGAAGCATTAGTGGAAACACTGGGCACTCTCTTCAACCAAGTCAGAGTACTGGAAATGCCCCAGCATTGTGGAAAACAGCAACCATAATCCCCTTGCACAAAGGTGGTCCTTCAATTGACCCTGGGAACTATAAACCCATAAGCCTGATCAGCCTTATCTGCAAGGCCATGGAGAGAATCATCACTGACCTCATCAACAATGATACAGGAGACCTTCAACCTCATGACCCCTACTCAATTTGACTTTGTTAAGGGCAGATCATGCCTGTTAAACCTGGTGGACGTCTTCGAGAGTGTCACCAAAGCCCTAGATGAAGGCAAAACAATACATACTGTTTATCTTGACTTGGCCAATGCCTCTGACACAATTCCCCCACTCAGGCATCATTGAGAAACTCACCCCACTGGGGATTAACACATACATAATTAGATGGGTAGCCAACTGGTTCACCGACAAAACACCTGTTACCAGTGGTATTCCACAAGGTTCTCTGCCGGGCCCCTTACTGTTTGGAATTGATTTCTCAGAAATCCAGGTAAAACTAGATGGCCTGGGGCTTACCAAGTTCGCTGATGGCTGCAAATTGGGTGCCATCCTGGAATCCCCTATCGATGTCAACGCTGTACAAAACAGCCTCACACAGATAAGCCAAAGACAAACTCAGTGCAAAAAATGCATTATCATCCCCAATGGCAAAGGAGAAGTCCCTGCAAATTACAATACTAATAATACTCCTTTAAGTTCAAACCCAGTGGTGAGAGATTAGGGAAAACAGGTTGACAGCAACGTTAACTTTGATCACCAAGTGTCCACAGTGGTAAGGAAGGGCTTCTACATTGCACGTCTCATAAGTAAGGCAATTGCATCCAAAGCTAAGGAGGTTATACCTCCCCTGTACTCGTCCCTCATCAGACCAATAATAGAGTACAATGCTCCCTTCTGTACGTACCTTACCAGACACCTGCAGCAGCTGGAGAGATCTCAGAGATTTCTCCCAAAGAAAATTCAGGGCCTACAAAACATGACCTATATGGACAAACTGAAGGCTCTATCATTGTGCTCTATATCACAGATACAAGAAAAAATGGCTCCAATAAAGGCTGCCCCTTCCAAAGTTTCTCTTGTCAGAGGAATAACTGGTAAAAACACTTCCACAAAACGCACTTGTAAATATCCAAAAAATGTATTAACACAACATAAAAAATTAGGATAAAACCAAAATAGAAAACAAGGTAAATGGATTAAGCGCTTTCATCTCCCCTCGGGAGACTTCATCAGAATCAACTTCTAATAGTGCTTTACCCATTTATATTGTTGAACTATCAAACTCATTGGTCAGAACATTGATTACACCAACTTATTAACTCATAAAGTGCTAGTGCTTAAACAACTGCAGTTGTAGAAGATTTGTAGCCACATTTTCTTATATAAACCACAGTATCCGATAACTATCCTATGCAAAGTTCATATATATATATATATATATATATATATATATATATATATATATATATACACACATATGTATAAAATTGTATATAAAAATATGTGTTAGTTTATAAAAATATTAAGTAAAAAGTGTATATGTATGTGCATAGGGTAAGAATATTTGTGTATATATATATATATATATATATATATGTGTGTGTGTGTGTGTGTGTCTGTAATGATAGAATACATCCAAAACCTGGCTATATAGGAGCCATAAATAAAATATCAGCAACAGTAATAAACATTCAATGTAACAATTATAAAAAAAGTATTAAAAATCTTAAAATTACTCTCAATAAATACACATATATATATATATATATATATATATATATATATACATGTATAAATATATCGTAAAATGTGTGAAAGTATTATAAAAAATAAATAAATTGTAAAACTAATAAATACATACAATTATATACAGTTATATCACGTTTGTTCTTTTGGGGTTGGATGCTAGTAATATAAGGGCTGGAGAAATGGATATATGATCATTCAGCCCAGGACTGTTACATGCATCCAACCTTAACTGCCAAACCATTTCTCTAAATTCTAATCGGGTTTCCCAATCTCCCCCTCTCTCTCATTTTGTTTTACTTCTTCCAATACCCAGAATTTGTAATCAGCCATCTTGCATGTTGTCTGTACAGAGTGTTATTTTAATTTATCCTCATATCATCATACATGTGCTCATAAATCCGTACTCTCAAATTACGCTCCATCTTCCCAACATAATATGTCCAGCATACTGTACAGTATGCTAGGTACACCACTCCCTTTGGTATAACAACTGGAGTAAGACTTGGTATTAACTCTACAAGAAATACTGGGTATATCTAGATCTTTCATCCCAGCTATAAAATGGCGTTGGGAGCACCTACCACATTTAAAGGTACCAAGTTTTGGACATGCCCCTTCCCTGTTGGTTCCCTTTTTCTTTTCTAATATATTCTTTAGGTTATAATTTCTTTTAAAACTGTACCTAAGGGGTTTCTGAAAAAAATCACACCTTGGTGGGCAGCCTCCTAAACATGTCCCAGGTGGATTTAATACATTTTTTATCAACCCAATGTTAGCATGGTGAGTCGGTGTCAAATAGGGTAACGGTGGTACAACTTGTTCTGTCCCCATCAAACTTTTTTTTAACACCATGAATCCCCATCCATGTATCATTTTGTTTTTGATAGGGTTAATTAGGTAATCCGGATATCCTCTTTCAGTAGTAGTGTGTACATATTCAATTTCGTTAATAAAATCTGTTTTGTCCGAGGTCATTCTTGCAATTCTAACCATGTGTCCTTTGACAATATTACATTTGTGTGTATATGGATGGTCACTATTGTGGTGCAAATACGAGTTAGAAAAACATTCTTTCCTATATATATATATATATATATATATATATATATATATATATATATATACACACACACACCAGACCTAAATACCTTATTAGTGTAGTCTTTAACTACCTTAACATCAAGATAATGGGTTTCATCTAAACCAGCTTCATATGTAAACTGCAAGAACCCCGTCGTGTGGTTCAGATATTTTATAAAAACTGGGATCAACTCTTCAGTTCCCTGCCATAAAATAAACGTATCATCCAAAAATCTATAGTAACCAAGGATGTATTTATTGAACTCTGAATTGAATACAAAATGTGTTTCCCAGTGTAACATAATGATGTTCGTGTATATGGGGGCACAGGAAGACCCCATGGCAACCCCATCTAACTGGTAGTACAGTTCTCCTTGAAAATTTTATATTTCAGTACCATCTCCATATGTTCTAAAACTAATCTGAACTTGTCTGGTGTTAGAAACCCAAATTCCACCAGCACCTCCTCAAACCACATTAAACCAACTGTATGGGGTATCACTGAAAATAAATATTTTACGTCAATGATTAAAAATATGGCATTATCTTTGTATTCAGTGGTTCCAATTTTGTTAAGAAAGTCCCATAAATCAATGAGAATATGTGGATACCTAAAATAGAAACGTTTTAGTTTTGTGTAAACATAAATTGCTAACGGTTGTGTTTTTGATCCCTGGGGGATAACAATAGGTCTCAAAAGTGGGTTTTCTACCCCCTTGTGTATTTTGGGGATCCCAAAAATGGCCGGAATTACTGGCTTAGGTACCCTCAAGAACTGGTATAACTGCGTATCTATCAACCCCTAAAGTAAAGTGTCCTCCAGGGTTAAATCAATCTTCTTATAAAAGATGTTGAGTTCATTTCTAGATACCATGACGTACCTATTATCAGAATTCAGTATATCCAGCATTTTAGCTGTATAATCCCATTGTTCCATTAAAACCACCCCACCTCCCTTTGTCTGGTTTCATAACTTGTATTTTGTCATTAGCACTCAAATCCTTAAGTAATTTACTTTCTTGAACAGTTAGGTAAGAACAACCATCCTTATTTTTTCCATAACCATTTCTAATCAAACTGGTTATACACATTTCAAAATTTTGTAAATACTGTTGTAACGGAGGATTGAATGTACTACTTCTGGTCAACTGCGTACCTTTTGTATTGTTTACACTACCTTTAAATATATTCCAAATTTAATTTTCTTGTGAAAAATTTCACATCCAAAATTATTTCCTCTAATCTGGGTTCTCTAACTGGTACAAAAGTAAAACCTTTTAGAAAAATAACTGTCATCAATAGTTGGATCAGTATAACTGTATATATTAAAATTCCTTTGTGTATGAACAATAGTCTTCCCTGGATTGTAGTTCTCAGAGTTGAGGTCAGAATTGGTGTTTGGAGCTAATTCCAGTTGATTTCCAATTGTGTTAAAATTTGTATGATTGTAAATACATGGAGGGGTGAAACCCTTACCTCCATTATGTCCTGTATCTGGGTTTCCCGTATTGGTGTGGATGATAACTCCCAGTTACTTCCGCATATGATGGTTGGTGTGTCAGGTTCCTTATGCTCCCACACGTCCTGGGCCCTTCAACTCCTCAGGGGCTACCCATCCCATGGTTGGTATCATCATATTCCTGATAATGATCATTGCTGTCAGTGTATGTAACACCCCCCCCCCCATAAAATCTTTTTAAACCCAAGGTACATTGCTGGTATTCTCATTGTACCTGGAATAAAACTTCTTATCCCCTCTTCCAAAATTAGTATAACTGTCACAATAACAGGCTCTACCCTGCTCATATTCCTGCAGGTCTCTTTCCAATTTAGTGATCTTTTTATAATGTTTCTGCATCAGATTATCCACATCTTGTAATACCCTATAATAGTCATTCTTATACTCTAACACACTAAATAAATCAGCACTAATTTCTCGGTTAAGTGCATCAGTGTTACTCTTACATTGTTCCATTACAACCTCATTGTTGTTGACCATAGCTTTTAATATGGAAATACCACAGTCATTCAATATACTCATTACAGTTTTAAAAAATTCAGAGTCCTTAATGGTGTTGTTGGGAAACTTATTTAGTCTCAACCCTTTTGGTACAATTTTTTATCTATGCACAGTTTTAAATACCAGTTGTCCAATGCTAGAGATTTGTATTTAGAAAGGTAGCTTTTTAAAGTCTTACATTTCTCTTTATAGGTAGTAGTAGTCTTCCGGTTTCTGCCATCTTCGGTTCTTGTTTGTAAAAACGATTTGTCCAACCATTGATAAAAGTCCATTCGGGCATAATCATCCAATTGCCCGGATACCTTTTCCCCTTCTTTTCTCTGGCTCAAATTCCTCTGGGAGCGATAGCTGGAGCCGTGGGTACTTTGCAACCTTGGCTGGTCTCAATTTTTCCCTTTAGACATAGAGGACCGTTCCTCACCAGCATCTGACGTCAACACGACTTCTGGTGTCCACTTGGGACTGCTTTGTGCACAAGGAAGTGTACATCCGGAATCAGGTATTTGTGTATTAGCCTGTGAATGGCTCTGAATTACCCTAATAAGTTCACTCAATAGCGAATCGTTTTCCATGTCTCTGGGGGACTCCTCAGCTACCAGTAATTCCAAAAACTTACAATCCAAAAACACGGCAACACAAATAACACCAAACCACAGGTACGAGGAACTGGCTCCAATAAAGGCTGTCCCTTCCAAAGTTCCTCTTGTCAGAGGAATAACTGGTAAAAACACTTCCACAAAACGCACGTGTAAATATACAAAAAAAATTAACATAACAAAATTAGGATAAAACCACAATAGAAAATAAGGTAAATGGATTAAGCGCTTTCATCTCCCTCGGGAGACTTCATCAGAATCAGATGTATAAAATTGTATATAAAAATATATGTTAGTTTATAAAAATATATATTAAGTAAAAAGTGTATATGTATGTGTATATGGTAAGAATATATATATATATTTGTGTGTGTGTGTGTGTGTGTGTGTGTGTGTAACGATAGAATACACCCAAAACCTGGCTATATAGGAGCCATAAATAAAATATCAGCAACAGTAATAAACATTCAATGTAACAATTATAAAAAATATTAAATTACTAGCATCCAACCCCAAAAGAACAAACATGGGATATAACTATATATAAATGTATTTATTAGTTTTTACAATTTATTTATTTTTTTATAATACTTTTACAGATTTTTACAATATATATATATATATATATATATATATATATATATATATATATACACACACACACACACACACACACACACACATACATATACATATTTATTAAGAAAGTCATTTTAAGACTTTTAATCTTCATCTTCTTCTTTCGGCTGCTCCCATTAGGGGTCGCCACAGCAGATCAACTGTTTCCATTTCTTCCTGTCCTCTGCATCTTGCTCTGCCACACCAACCACCTGCATGTCCTCTCTCACCACATCCATAAACCTTATCTTAGGCCTTCCTCTTTTCCTGTTACCTGGCAGCTTCATCCTTAGCATCTTTTTCCCAGTATACTCTGCATTCCACCTCAGCACATGTCCAAACCAACATAATCTTGCCTCTCTGGCTTTGTCTCCAAACTTTCCAACCTGGGCTGACCCTCTAATATACTTATTCCTAATCCTGTCCATCCTCGTCACACCCAGTGCAAATCTTAACATCTTCAATTCTGCCACGTCAAGCTCTGACTCCTGCCTTTTTGATAATGCCACTGTCTCCAACCCATATAACATAGCTGGTCTCACTACCCTCTTGTAGACCTTCCCTTTCACTCTTACTGGTACTCGTCTGTCACAAATCACTCCTGACACTCTTCTCCACCCACTCCATCCTGCCTGTACTCTCTTCTTCACCTCTCTTCCACACTCACCATTACTCTGAACTGTTGATCCCAAGTACTTAAACTCATTCACCTTCACCACCTCTACTCCCTGCATCCTCACCATTCCTCTATCCTCCCTCTCATTCACACACATATATTCTGTCTTAGTCCTGCTGACCTTCTAGTTTTTATAATTGTTACATTGAACGTTTATTACTGTTGCTGATATTTTATTTATGGCTCCTATATAGCCAGGTTTTGGGTGTATTCTATCATTACAGACAGACAGACAGACAGACACACACACACACACACACACACACACACACACACACACATATATATATATATATACACACACAAATATTCTTACCCTATACACATGCAAATACACTTTTTACTTAATATATATTTTTATAAACAAACACATTTTTATATACAATTTTATACATATGTATATGTATATACATTTTTCATTATACACACATTTATTATGAACTTTGCATAGGATAGTTATCAGATACTGTGGTTTATGTAAGAAAATGTGGCTACAAATTTTATACAACTGCAATTGTTTAAGCACTATCACTTTATGAGTTAATAAGTTGGCATAATCAGTGTTCTGACCAATGATTTTGATGGTTTAACAATATAAATGGATAAAGCACTATTAGAAGTTGATTCTGATGAAGTCTCCCGAGGGAAGATCAAAGCGCTTAATCCATTTACCTTATTTTCTATTTTGGTTTTATCCTAATTTTTTAAGTTGTGTTAATTTTGGATATTTACAAGTGCGTTTTGTGAAAGTGTTTTTACCAGTTATTCCTCTGACAAGAGGAACTTTGGAAGGGACAGCCTTTATTGGAGCCAGTTTCCTCGTGTCTGTGGTTTGGCGCTGTTTGTGTTGCCATGTTTTTGGATTGTGCTCTATATCATATAGACTGCTTAGAAGCGCAACTTGTGCCTGGCCTACACAGCAGTCTCAAACCCTGCCTTAATGGAAATGCTGCACATCCACAAATCAAATGGGACAAGAATCACTCGCTCTAGGGATCTTAACCTAGCCTGTGACATTAAAAGTGCATGCTGGAAAGACAGATATGTCTCCCAGGGTGTTACTCCTCTGGAACAAACTACAAACTCCCAATTCACATAAAACAGAGATCCTCAATGACCCTATTTAAGTGTAACTTGGACAACTGGATGGGATACCATAAAGTTACCCCACAGGTTTCACTTAAGATCTTCTTGGACAGGGGCAGCTTGCGATGATCTTAGATTTGCAACAAGTGCTGATCTTAGATTTGCATTGCAGATATAGACTATACATCTTGCTCTATAAGGGAACAAGGTGTAACATGGATAGGCTTGTAAAGGCAGTAGGGCCGACAGCCTAGCAGCCTTCTATGATCCTATGACCCCAAGTACTTCATTTTATCAAATCTCCATAAATGTTGGTACTGTTGAACCAATTCATGTGTGGGTCATATTTTACAGCTATTGCCTTTGTACTATCTTTAATAATTTTATATCCCAAAAAGACTTGACTGTCTCAGGATGTTCCACAACACTAAAATGTCCTTTTTATCAGGTACAAAATAATGTCGTCTACAATTAAAGCCAACTTTTCTTGATTACCATACCGATTATTTCCTTGAATTTCTGAGTCCCTTATTTTCATTGCCAATGGTTCTAAATATAATGCAAATAATATAGGGGAAAGAGACACCCTTGCCTAGTTCCTCTCTTAAAACAGAAATTATCAGGGAGGACCCCCCCCTCAACTTTAAATTTCACCAGTGATCCCTCATATATCCTCCTAATTCATCTTATTATTTTGTCAGGAAATGCAAATACTTCCATTGCTCTACTCAAAATCCCAGCTTTTTCTTTAGAATGTTTTCTCTGCATCAAGATCCATCAACATCAGATATATTTTCTTACATTCTGATTCCCTCTGGATCATCATTGTTTTATTAATGTTGTCAAATGTTTGCTTCCCCTCCACAAAATCACATTGATCTATTATCCATCAACTTTGGCAATACCTTTGTAATTCTTTTAGCTATTATAGGTATAAACACTTTATGATCATGGTTGAAATGGGCCTATTATGAAACTGGATTTGATGGGTCTTTATCATCTTTAGGTATTAGTGCCACATGTTGGTGCGTCTCCACATTTTAAAATACTGTTAAACAAAACCTTCCAGATCTTTAACACTTTCTCCCTTCCCAGCTTCCAGACTTCCACAGGAATCCCATCTCTTCCGGGATACTTTATTGCAGATTATTTATACATCAGTATTTTTATCTCCTCTCCTCCTGTCCTGTTAATTATTGAGCCTCATCTACCTCTAACCTTGGCATATTTAATTCTTCCATAAACATTTGCATTTGTTCTTTATCTACTTATTTATTTTATCTAACATTTGTTGATCGGGAAAGCCTGACCAGGACAGAGCCTATTTTCAGCGGAGGCCTGGGGAGAAACACTCCAGACGCATGTCTTTGGAATGTGGGAGGAAACTGGAACAGCTGGAGGACACCCACGTGAATGCAGGGAGGACATGCAGACTTCGCACAGAAGGCACTCCAGCTGAGAATCGAACCGGAAAACCTCTTGCTGTGAGGTGACAACATTAACCACTGCACCACCCACATTTCTCTGCTTTAAACAGATTTTCATAAAACTGCTGAAATATTTCGAAGACCCATACAGGATCTCTGATTATTTCCTTGTTATAGGCTCCCTAAGCTTGGCAACAATCCTTTCCACTTTGTGTTGCCTGAGCCGTTGTGCTAAAAGCATTTTATGCTCTGGAGTTATTATCAAAAGACAATCTCTCTAAACTCATTCATGTTATGGAAAAAATTGTGACGTATAATTAATTAACAGGGAAATCTCCAGGAAGAGATGGTATTCCTTTGGAAGTGCAGAGGTTGGGAGGGAAGAAAGTGATAAAGATCTGGAAGATTTTGACTAACAACACTTTAAAGGGTGTGTTGGTTGAGGGGGTGTACCAGCATCTTGGAAGAAAGCTGTGGCACTAATATTACCCAAAAAAGGATAAACACCCTTCAAACCCAGCTTCACTGAGACCTATTTCAAATGTAAACCATGACTATAAAGTTTTCATGTCTATATTTGTTAATAGAATGGCACAGGTGTTGCCAAAATTGCTAGATATGTATCAATCTGGTTTTGTAAAAGGCAGACATCTTCATGTTTATGTGATACAATGTTGCTGCTGGCTCTGGTGACTACTGAAGTATGAGTTCAATGGTACCACATAATATAATGGGACAAGATGAACTCAGAACAGGTGACAGGGACCCAATGACCTTACTGGAGATAAGGAAGTTACACAACAAGTAGTGGCTGTTCAGGTACTGCATTATGTATGCACCCAGTGATTTATATATCCGCAGCTTTTAACAAAACTTAAGAAAAAAAGTAGCTGTGTGTCTGCTAGCAACAGCTGAAGGTCAGTACTGCTCTTAAAAGTCTTCAGCACAGCTTATTAAAATATTGCCTAACTCAGCAGCAAAAACAGTTCAGTCTCATAAATAAACACATGCAACAGGCAGTTAATTCAGTGTAAAATAATTAATATTCCTCTTGCATCCTATATCATCTAGAGCCAATGTTCACACCACTGGTTACAAAGCTCTGTCTCACTGATATCTAACACAGTAATGTAAATGTAACAATGAATGTGGATAACTAAACATGTACTTAACCATGCTGATAAATATTAATACCTATGTGAATGTGCATCTGCTACAGATCCTACTGCCTGAGGTTTTATGATAACCATCTTAAGCGCATGGATTACATCTAAATGAATAAACTTATTTTTCTTTAGTTTTCAAAATAAGATAATATTCAAAGACTTACTACTTGTAACTTAAGTCTAAAACAATGAGAACAGTAAAAACTCCATTTTTGGCTGCAATTCAAAAGAAAATGCAATGAAAATGTTAGTTTGGCCAAGCATATTATGCAACAATATTATGCAACAGTGACTTCAATCATGGTTCAAGCTAATTTCTCTTTCAGAAGCAATGTCAGACCAAGAAACACTGGACAGTCTATATTCTAAGGTTCACTGACATACAGCAGAAAAATACCATCAGATGTTAAGAGTCTGACAAGAATTTTATATAAACTAACATCACTGTCTGTTGCTAAAGAAATGCATATTTTTTCTTAGAAACAAAATACTTCATCTCTCAAAGTGCCAAATCTTCTTTCTGCCTCACTGGCCATGGCAGGATTAGGTGGGCTGCTTGAATAGTGATGTTCTGATTTGCTGCACTTGGCTGCCCATGCAGCAAAAAAGCAGCCTGTCAAAGGAGACACTGAGTATCCAAAAGACATTCTGACAGACATTGCTGCCCTCTGTACTTATAAGCAATGCAACATCAAAGCAAGCAATGCTAAGACAAGAGGATTACTGCTTATTTATTTTCTTATATTGTAATTTTTATACAGTAGCAAACTATAAAGTGCTCTGATACATTTAAACTGTTAAAACATAGCAAAAGATCATGTGTCAAGTCAAAGAACGATGTCATGGTGACAGACAGAATATTAACATTCCCTTTTACCTCACAGATCCCAACAGCTGTTCTATTTCTCAGCAGCCCATGAATTTCTTTCTCACACATTATTTATACCCTAACTAATCAAGCTTTGTTTTCCAACTGGTTCTGGTACTGTCTACTTAATTATTTTTTATTAGTTGCCGTTTCAGAAAATAAATGAGCCATGGGATTTGGATCGGTTTCTATATTTGCAGGTCTTGAGCTAATGGATGCTCTCAGGACCCCCACTGTTTGGCTGAAATAACTTAGGAGTAATTTAAGACTGGATGGAAATTAATGGTACACTCTTGCTAATCAAACATTTATTCAGAATACTTACAAAAATATTCTTCTGGCTGAAGATAAGCTTATAGTGACAATTACAATATGATTCACTTATTGAGGAAAGAATGCAAATTCTACCATAGCCCAAACAAGTATTATTTTACCCTTTTTTGTTATTCTGGTTACCAAGACTGGACAATAATATCTTGCCTTACCACTCTTGGAAGAGCCAGACTAAAGATGACCTTCTGTTTAAATTGGTCTCTCTTCATTTCAAACATAAAATATGAGTGTCTTTATGCAGATAACTTTGGGGGAGGGGCTGCAAACAACTTTTGTGCATCCTTGTTATAAAAGTGGTTTCATCATTATAAATGGTCAGATTTTCATCTGTCCAGAGTTGTTAATGAAGTTTAAGAAAGTTCCTGCGAAATGAATCTGCTGTTAGTCTAATAAAATGAAACCACTTATATAAGCAGTGCAAAACAGATGTGCAGGCAGCTGTGAAGCTACAGATTTGGGTTTGAATCTTTTAAACTCTGATGTCCTTAAAAAACTATAACAACCTAATCTACCTTTCTTTCACATGCCACCATGCTTCTGTCAAAGAAAAGGAATGCCTCCCTCCATGGAGTTCTAAAACGATAGCATAATTAAAATGATCAGCATCATCATTTAATGCTAACAGGTCTTTTCAACAGACAATGGGCTATTTAAAAAAAAAATGACTGCTTCCTACAACTTCAAGGGGGAAAAAAGTTAAGTACTTAACCATAACATTTCATCTCTGTTGTCTATTTTCATTCTTCCTCAACTTTTGGGTTCGGACCGACCCTTGGCTCCGACTCAGCTGTTACTTTAGCTCATGATCACCATAAAGCTATCGAGCTCCTCCATTACCCATAATGCACCAACCCCTAACATACCTCAGATTCTGTTTGCTGGTTTACCTAAAGTAGGAAGTACTAATATTTTTCTGACAGAAGAAACCATAGCTAGAGCTCAACCTGAAGGACAGTGGTGTCCTCATAAGCTCTTGTTATTCCAGAGCATTTATATCACGCTACTGAAAGATGAAAATAGCAAACGCTAGTTCATCGAACTTAAAATATCGAAACCACATAATATCGAACATTCAGAACAGCAAATGTTTTCCTTGGGAAAAAATTCACTATTCCGAAACACATACAACACAAGCACACCTAAAAAAACATCAATACACACACACACACACACACACACACACACACTTATAATCCTACAACTAACCCTACACTAAACTGTACATACACTACTATCTATCCACTTACCTTAACCCAAACCCTAACCCTAATGTCTGTCACTATCGCACACTCACCTAACCCGTGCCCTAACCCTAACTCACTTAACCTGCCCCTAACCCTAATTCACCTAACCTGCGCCCTAACCCTAACTCACCTAACCCGCGCCCTAACCCTAACTCACCTAACCCGCGCCCTAACCCTAACTCACCTAACCCGTGCCCTAACCCTAACGACCACACAATCCCACACTTACCTGAACATGACCCGTAACTTTTCACCAAAGCGCTGAAAATAGCCAAGTCACAGAACCGGCCAACCAAATTATTTCCCTAGGAAAGAATCCGGTGTTCTGCAGCTTCGCTATTTTTAGCGTTCGCTCAAAACGGGTCGAAGTTTTAAAACTTCGATGTTCTGATATACACCCATTCCAGAAGTCAACTGGGAAAAAAGTTGAGGGGATCATGGGTGGGAAGTTGAAGAAGAATGAAAATAGACAACACAGATGGAACGTTATGGTAAGTTCATAACTTTTTTTATTTGATGATGTTAATTTTCATTCATTCCTCAACTGTTGGGTTGGAATGTCAAGCTACCTAAAACCTCAGGTGGAGTCTAAGGAAGGATATTCCTGAACACAGTTGAGCCAAAGGCTGCTCTTTCCCTAAAGACCAAATCCAGTTTGTAACGAGTGATAAAGGTATGAAGATTGGCCCAGGTTGCAGCCGCACATATGTCATCCATGGAAGTCCTAGACAGAAAGACTGAAGTTGCCATGGACCTAGCTGTATTGACTCAAAGGTTTTAGTAAGGTTAGACTCAACTTGTTGTAGACAAATGATATGCAATCTGTCAGCCATCTTACCCAATTCAGAATCTGCAAAGGACGCAAATAATTGATCTGTCTTCCTAATTTCTTTTCTTCTATATAAGCAAAAACATAATTGTCTGTGAACATCTAATAAATGCAACATCTATTCAACTTGGTTTGCAAATTTAGGAAAGAAAACTGGCAGATTAATGTACTAGTTGATACTGGATTCTGACACCACCCTAGTTACGAAAGAATGGTTGGTTCATCAGTTCATAGATGTTTACTAGGCTAACGATCACAAGGGCCTTTTTAAGCCTAGCCATGCTTCCCAAATATTTGTCAAGTTCTGATACCTTACATAAGTGTAAGCAGGGCTTGGGATACGAAACATTTACAAGCAGGGGCCTGGGAGATGAACCATTTATAGGTTGCCTGTGTCCATTAGAGACACTGGTGCCAAGTCAGGGATGAATGTAATGTTAGTCTATCCCTATGAAAAATCAAGTAGGGAGACTTAGAAGACAATTTTTGAAGTTCTGAAATTCTACTATCAGAGGTAATGGCCACCAGAAAGACAGTTATTTAAAGGTCAGGAATTAACATCACATTTTGCTGCTGGTTCAAAGGTAGAAGGAATTAAGGCCTGCAGTACTAAATTTAGGTCCCATGGTGGAGTAGGGTATTTATCAGGTGGTCTCAACAGAAGAGTGCCTCTCATAAAGGCCTTACAAAGCTTAGATGAAGCCAGGGAAGAATTCTCAAATCCAATATGAAAGCAAAAGATTTCTGCTAAATGAACTCTAATGGTTGAGTAGCTACCTCCTTCATTAAATATCATTGCCAATAATTCAAGAACACTTTGGACAGGGGCTGAGAAGGAATCAATAAGTTTCTGATGTGCTCAAAAGACAAACCTTTTCCGTTTACTTCTGTACAGATTTCTTGTAGAAGCTTTATGGGAAGATTAAAGTATATAATAGACAGTGGGAAGAGAACAATGGTTGTCTGGCTATTAAAGAAAGTGGAGAAACCATGCTGTTAGCTTGAGATTTTAAATATCCAGATGAATCATGTATGTTGGGTTAGATAGGAGGTCTGGAATCGTATCCAGAATCCAAGGTGGATAAAGTAGATGAGGCCAAAGAAAGCGAAACCAAATCTGCCGAGGCCAGTAAGGTGCAATGAGAATTACTTCGCTCTTTAACCGGGCAGCTTTCTGCAGAAATTTGAGAATTAGGGGAGTTGGGAGATAGGCATAGAGAATACCAGGGGGCCAATCGTGGAACACAACGTCCCTCAGTGACTCTCCCAGTGGGGGGGATCTGGGCAAAGAAGCTGCTGTACTTGTTTAGGGGAGATGCAAAAAGATCACAGCAAGGCTGGCCCCACTGATGGAAAATCATTTCTGCCCTTTCATGTTGATAGACCACTTGTGAGGTAACAGAATGGACCTGCTCAATTTGTCTATCAGATTGGACTTCCCCAAAATGTGCACTGCTATGAGAAGGTGGTTAAAAGAGATTGCCCATTGCCATACTCTTGAGTGCTTCTCAGAACAAGGGGAAAGACAAGGTTCCTCCTTGTTTGCTGATGTACCAAACTACTAACATGTTGGCCATCTGAATCGCAAATGTCCAGAAAGGGACAGAGTCTTGGAAGGCCTGCAATGCTAAGAGCACCTCTCTCATTTGCAAGACATTGATATGCATATCGTCCTCTTCTGGGGACCAAGTGCTTTGGACCATTTTCCCCAGGAAGTGCCCTCCCCACCCAATCTAGGATGTGTCTGTGGTCGCTATAGGCTTGGGCTAAGGCAGAATGAAAGGACGGGCCTTGTAGAACCTGATCTGATGGAATCCACCACCAAAGCTATCTCTTGCATGCCTGAGTGCTTCTTATTTGGGCTGACGTGTTGGTAAAGAATAGAGGCACTGTGCTGTTAACATCCAAATGTGTTTATTTTCAGTGCAGACTGTTTTACCTGTGAAACAGCGCTGACATCTTGTTTTATTACAGCATGATTCATGCTGTTCATCTTAGCATAGAAATATAGTAGCTGTTACACTAATTTATGTAGTAAATTCAAATCTCTTAGTGATTCCATTCTTTATTTTGTCACAGTGTAAGAAATTTTAAATCCATCACATCATCTTCAACTGTATAAGCTATTTTCACAAACTAATGAAATGTTTAAAACTAGAAGATTATTACAGTCTGTTACAGTCAGATGTTTGTGCTCTTGAGTGATTGGTTATAACGATAAGTGTTTTTTCATTTTTCTTCTTTTCTGTAATAATTTATCATTTTCTCTACTATAAATCCTCCCTTTTCTTACACTGTGTGTAGTCTTTTTTACCACTGTTGGTATTTACATTTCTTTACCCATTACACTTTCTAGTAACCACCATTGGTATTGCTCTCCTTTTTCCCCACTAATTAAGAAAAAAAAAGGGCTTTCATTCTTATTTTTTCTTGTTAAGCTAGTGTAATAAGATGTCAGAAAAAGGCCTTTCTGGCTTTAAGAAGTGACAGAAGTGCAGACGCAAGTTGCCCTTGTCTGACGTTCACTCGTTATGTGTTTATTGTTTGGGATTGGACTATCTTCAGGTAGACTGTCCTATCTGTAAAAACTTTAATCCACATTCTGTTGCGGACAGGAAGAATAAACATTTTAAAAGGGTTACTCTCCACATCTTTCTCAGTGAAACCATATTGCAAGTAGTTGCTCTTCTAAAGAAGTGTGTTGGTTTTGATTACCAAGAATGCTTTACTGATGTATGTAAACTATCCCATTTACTGGGTGGAGTCATAAGGAAAAACTAAGCATCGATATTAAAAAAAAAACAATTACAGCTTTAACATCAGGAACATAATCAGTTGCAAAATAAAATGTGAAATAATCATGCATGAGAAGTGCTGCATTACACTTTATGAAATGAGAAATAAAGTAAGAAATGGGCAAGAAAAATTAATACATAAATTTACAAATGAGTCCTAAGAATGAGATCCAAAAAGCCACAGAAAAAAGGAATGCCTAGTGCAGAACATCTGTATGAAGCATCAGGGAATATAAAAGTGAAGGAGGAGGAGAAGAGATGGAGACAACAGGAGATGGAGAGGTCTTCAAAAAATTGAAGAAAGACAAGGAGATGGAATGCTTGAAATAAATTAAAACCTCCAAGGGTATAACATGAGGGAAGTCAGTGTAGTCACTATTAAAGTAAAATGCTTAATAAACTACAAAAAATGCTGCATTATGCAAACAACACAGATAAGCAAGTCCTGTTTATCTGTAACAGTAGATGTTCGAACTGTTCACCGCCTCAGTTGTATTCTGAGTTATCTGCCAAGGTAAACTAGTACTGATCAGTTTCAAAAGCTCAGACTTCCCTCCCTTTCTCTTACTGTGACAGCTGATTGGCTAAGCATATCCTGAAGGGGAAGCTTTAAACACTGACAGAAGTGAGTGATCCCGCTTTTTCACTTCTACCAAGAAGGGGAGGAAAGTACCTGAAGCCAGGATAATTTAGCAAGAGCAAATTCATAGCCTATCACAATACCATATAAAAATAACTCCAACAACAACTGAATCAAAGACACTGAAACCTACCTCTACTATAGACAATCTGAGGGAGTGAGAGTGGGTACTGCCACTGAAGCAGTGAGGAATTTGAACAGCTACTGTTACATGTATGTAGGAATTATGCAACTGTACTATGTTCACCATTCAAACTGCCCCAGTGGCATTTTGGGTAGATTCTCAAAGGTTAACTTACCTGGGAAGTGTAAGAATAAGGATCTGGGAGCCCCTGAAGAATGGTCCAATCAGTCTGCTCAGGCC
Organism: Protopterus annectens; assembly: GCF_019279795.1. Classification (NCBI taxonomy): domain Eukaryota; kingdom Metazoa; phylum Chordata; order Ceratodontiformes; family Protopteridae; genus Protopterus; species Protopterus annectens. The sequence goes on from NC_056725.1 coordinate 1,862,076,203, forward strand.
CTTGAAAATGAATCCAGTTTGTAGTACTTTGCAAAGTTATTAAAAGAAGACCCAGGTTGCTGCCTCTAGCATATTTCTAGAGTCCACATCTTTCCAATATGCCACTGAATGGGATAAGACCCAGAGTGAGCTTTAACTTTGCCTGAAGAGATTTGCCTCAGTAGGAGTAACAGAAAACAACAGCAGGGGACAACCATCATGGAACAGTTTCCTTGGAGACAGATGGACCTTTATTAGCCTTTATACAAGAGGCAAAATGCTGTTTGGCATTCCTGTCAAGGTAGTACCAGAGCTGCATGTGTGCATAGAAGGTATGTAGAATCTTTTCTCCCTTGTTTTTTGGATCATGACAGAACAGTGGGAGATTGATGGCTTGGGTGAAGGTAAAGTCAGAAACAACTTTAGGCATGAATGACACATTAATGCATAACACAACCCTGTCCTTGTGAAATATCATATGGGGTTGACTCACCATGACAGCTTGCATCTCAGACTCACCTTTCAGAGGTCACATCAATAAACAATACTGTCTTCCATGTAATGAACCAAAAACCAGCCTGAAACACAGGTTCAAAAGGAGGTAAGGTCAATTTTTCAAGACCAAAGTTGAGATCCAGTGAGAAGGACTTTGCTATCAAGGGGGTCTCACTTCCAACACTCCCGTCATAAACCATTTGACCACAAAAAGAAATAAGGGGGATCCACAGGCAGAGAAGCTAAGATAGCCATGAGATGCACTTTGATAGATGAATATGACAAACTATCTCTAATGTAGTTCACACAAATACTGTAAAAGCTCAGTGGGCTGAACCCCCTTTGAGACCTCTTGTTATTGGCCTGGCATCATTTGAACATCTTTATAACTAGAAAATCTTATGTTTACAAGTGGAAGGTTTTCTTGCCCCCCTTAGCTACCTGCTGCACACCCTCATGGAACAATTGCCTAAAAGGAATTAAAAAGGAATCATCCAGGCAGTCAGTTGCAGTGGCTCTATGATGGGGTGTATCATTCACCCCTGATGCTGTGTGAGCAGATCCAGTCCGTGAGGGGATTTGTGGTAATTGTTCTTGGCCATTTCCATTAAAAGGGAGAAACCACTTTGCCTGAGCAAAAATGGTCTTTGGTAATTCTTTCTGAATCATTAGAAATAACTTGGGAATCACCAGAAAGGGTAGATACGCATACAGGAAAATTTCTGTCCATGGGATTGACAGAATAGTACAGCTGTGTACACTTACCATAAATGTAGATGTTAGAGTGTATTCACTGTTGCAGTTATTACATTTGGGTAACCCTGCTGGCAGGTTGTCCTCAGTCGGCCTGAATTCCAAAGTCTTGGGTCCTGCGTCTGTTGCTGTCAGGCCGTCAGGGGTATAAAAGATGCAGCCGACGTCAGGTGCCCCCAAAAGGGTAGGATATATATATATATATATATATATATATATATATATATATATATAAAACATACATGCACCAAAATAAATTTTACCTTCATCTACAAGCAAATACACCACATAGGTTATATAGATCAGAGAAGTAAAGATAAGTTCCAGCAGAAATAAGGGGGATGGCAGGTGCGTAACCTGGACTGCAACAGTGAATACACTCGAACATCTGCATTTATGGTAAGTGTACACAACTGTACTATGTTCTTCGTGTTTCACTGTTGCAGTCATTACATTTGGGTAGAGTGCCAAAGCTATGGTTAGGGGGCTGGAGCTAAACAACATTAGGAGCGGCTAAGAGACCCTGCAGAACTGCAGTGGCAAAGCCCACTCTGGATTTAGAGTAAAGTGGCAGATTGTAATGCTTTGTAAAGGTGTGCACTGAACTCCAAGTAGCAGCCTCTAAAATGTCTTTGGTTGGTACTCCCCTGAGAAAGGCTGCAGAGCTGGCTGCAGCTCTGGTTGAATGTGGCCTAATGCCCTTTAGGCACTGGTTTGCCATGCTGAGAGTAGCAGAAACTAATGCAGTGACCTATCCACTTTGAAATTGTCTGCTTGGAGATAGCCTTTCCTTGTGATCCTGCAGCATATGCCACTAGTAATTGTTCTGTCTTTCTGAAAACTTTAGTTTTGTCCAAATATAATCTAGGTTGTCTGTGTACATCCAAAGAATGAAGAATTTTCTCCCCCTTGTTCTGTGGATTTGGATAAAAAGTTGGCAAATTAATAGTTTGGTTAAGGGCCACAATGGACACCACCTTAGGCATGAATGTAGGGTTTGTCCTCAGAGAGACCCTGTCTGGATGAAAAATGATAAAGGGTTCCACAGCCATGAGAGCCTGTAGCTCTGACACTCGTCTTGCATAAGTTATTGCTAGGAGCAGAGCTGTTTTCCAGGATAAAAACTTTAAATCCGCAGTAGCAGCTGGCTCAAAAGGAGGTAGGGTGAGTTTTTCCAAGACATAGTTGAGGTCCCATGCAGGCACTGGTGATCTCCTTGGAGGTCTTAAATTTTTGGCTCCTCTGAGGTACTGCCTTAATAAAGGATGAGAAAAGAGTGGTGGCTCTGTATTGTAATAAGCTGAAATGGCAGCGGCATGAATTTTAATTGATGAAAAAGATAGGCCTTTGTCCAGCATCTCAGTTAAGTATTGCAAAATCTGAGGAATATTTGGTAGAGCTGTGTCAGTTCCTTGCGCTTGGTTCCAAGCACAAAATTTCTTCCATTTTCCAGCATAGGATTTTCTAGTACTAGGCCTTCTGGCTTCCAAAATGACATCCATCACAGCTTTACTGAGAGGTGTGCTTTGTATGGCTACATTATCTGCCATGCTGCCAGGTTTATTTGGCTGTGCAGAATCTGATTGTTTTGTTGCGACAGTAGGTGAGGTATTTGAGGTAAGGTCCAGGCTGGGCATTGAGACAAGTTCCTTAAGATCGGATACCAGTACTGGTGGGGCCAGTCTGGGGCAATCAGAATCATTTTTGGTTTCTCCTGTTTCACCTTTAAGAGTACCTTGGGGAGGAGAGGCAGTGGAGGAAAGGCATATACTGATAGGTTTTTCCAGTTGAAAGATAAGGCGTCCACCTTCCATGCTTGTCTGTGATAAGTCCTTGTGCAGAATCTTTTTAGTTGAAAGTTGTGAGGGGAGGCAAACAGATCTATGTCCAGGCATCCCCATTTCTTTATCATGCTGAAAACTTGTGAATCCAGGTGCCACTCATGGGGATCCATGAGGTTTCTGCTTGGGTCGTCTGCCAGAGTATTGTCCTTTCCTGGCAGGAATTGTGCCTGCAGATAAACTTGGTAAGACAATACTGTGTCCCATAAAGCCATGGCTAGTCTGCAAAGGGGGTAAGAATGAGTGCCCCCCTTATGTACCACATGACCGTGGTATTGCCAGTCTTTATCAGTAGTTGTCCTGGATGAATTAGGTCCTTGATGGCTGACAGGGCATTTTGAACAGCTAGCATCTCTTTTTGATTGACATGTAGATGCATTTGATTTGTGGACCAAATGCCCTGAATGCCTTTTCCTGCCATGTGAGCCCCCCCGGGCATAATATGATGCATCCATTGTTAGGTTCTGCCTGGTTGGGGGTAGTGGGAATGGCTGTCCCTTGTTTTGGTGACAAGCCCTTGCCCACCATCGAAACTCCTGTTGCAGGCAGGGAATTAGAGTAATCATTGTTTCCAGGCTGTGGCAATGTTGTGTCCACACACTTTTTAGGTATCATTGAAGCTTCCTCATATGCAGTCTTGCATATGGAATTAGTAGGTTGCAGGTTTCCATAAAGCCCAAAGCATGCAGAATTTTTCTTGCAGATAACTGGGCCTTTGTTGCCATTTCCTTGAAATAGGTAGTCAGTTGCCTTTGTTTGTCTGGTGTGAGATAAGCCATCTGGGCAGTTGTATTTAAGCTTGCACCCAGGAATATTACCTCTTGAGAGGGTACTAGTTTTTTATTTCTTTTTGTTGACTGTGTACCCTAGGCATGTTAAAAGTCTTTTCACAAACGCCAGATGCTGTAGTAGAATGTCCCTGTTCTCTGCTTGAATGAGGCAGTCGTCCAAGTAAGGATATATTTGTATTCCTCTTTGTCTGCAGAAAGCAATTACTGGTGCCAGGCACTTTGTGAAGACCCTGGGCGCAGTAGATAAGCCAAAGGGCAGTGCAGAGAATTGGTAATGTTTTGAACCAGCCTTGAATCTGAGGTATCTTCAGCATGATTGTCTGATTGGGACATGCAGGTATGCCTCTTTTAGGTCTAAAGTGACGAGCCAAGCCTTTCTGCCCAGCCTGGGCAGAAGCTGCTGTAAGGTTAACATCTTGAATTTTGGTATTTCCAGGAAAGTGTTTAGAATAAATAGGTTCAGTATTGGTCTCCATGCTTTGTCCTTTCTGGGAACCAAGAACAGTCTTGAGTAAAATCCTTGTCCCTGCTCTTGCTGTGGCACTTGTTGAATGGCCCCCATGTCCATGAGGGATGAGACTTGTTTTTGGGCCTCTGCCCATTGATTTTTTGGCAGGTTTGGCCAACCATTTGCCCTTGGCAGGGTATGGTAGTGAAACTTGTAGCCTTGTGACACTATGTCTAGAACCCATTTGTCCTGGGTTATAATGTGCCAATTTTGAGAATAAAGTGCTATTTTTCCCCCTAAGGGTGCTGCCAGTAGACAAGTGCTTGGTGCAGGCAGGGGGAAGTCATTGGGACTGTTTCCTGTATGGTTGTGATTTGTCTTCTCCACTTTTGGAGGTAGAAGCACCCCATTGTTTAGACCTGTACAAACCTTGCGGCTGGGATCTGCCTCTAGGGAATCTGGATCTGCCCCTTTGAGGTCTGTCTGACACTGGAAAGGACTAATTCTTTGTAGGCCAGTGTCTGCTATACCTAGGTGGCTGTACTTGTAAAAAAATCTTTGACTGTTTGCATAGATTTAGCTTTGTCCTCCATTTTCTTTAACACCTCTTCTGCCTTAACCCCAAACAAGGTATCATGCTGTAATGGTGCATCTAATAATTTAGGTTTGACATGATCAGGCAGATTTTGTTCCTTTAACCAAGCATGCCTCCTAATTACAGAACCCGTAACAGCGGCCCTGCAGGAGGCCTCCAGAGAATCAAAACCACATTGCAAAGTATGCTTTCCAACTTGTTCAGCTGCATGCAATAAATCCTGCATTTCTTTATCTGCACTTTCAGAATTTGCCAACATTTTCTGTTTAAGCAGTGTCATGACATATTGCTGATATTTGAGCATATGAAACTGGCAGTTTAAGGCCCTTATAGCCAAGGTAGCAAATGTGTAAATCTTTTTTCCCCATCTAACCAGTGCCCTAGAATCTTTGTCAGAGGGGTTAGGGTTTTTTGCAGCGGAAGCCTTAACCCCTTTGGGACCCTGAAAAATAGTTTCTGGGTCTGCAGCAGGGTTTTTGAAAAGGAATTTATGAGAGTCAGGAACCCTGTAGTATCTGTCAGGCTTAACAGGAGCTAGAGGTAAGGAGTCAGGTGTCAGACTAGACTCTGAAAACACCATCTACAATGTCTAATACAGGTGGAATAGCTAGAGGCCTGTGTTGAGGTAATAGAAGGAAATCCCGGAGCCTCTTCATAGATTCTGAAAAATCTTGGCTCTCCCAGTGGAAATGCTCCCTCATGGTATGCAAGGTTTCCCCAAAGGAATAGTCCTCAGGAGGAGAAGCTGAAGGAATAGATTCTTCAGCATCATAATCTTCATGGGGGGAAGAGAATATTGCTGGTCAGAAGAGGAATCAGAGGAAATGGAAACCTGATCTGAAGATTCATAGTCTGTCTCTTGCCTAGCCCTCTTATCAAAAAGGGGATGGGAACCCCTGATCAAGGTAATTAAATCTTCGGCCATTTTGAGCAACTGTTTTTTGGGCATGGAGGCCTGTCCATGTGGCTGGTGAACTTGTTTCTTTGCTTTTAAAGGTGCTTTATTCTTTGCCTTTGAAGCTGAAGTCGGTTTAATGTATAGTTGTTTAGGTCTGAATACACCCTCAGAAGCCGATGCCTGCTCATCGGCTCCAGACCCATCTGAGGGAATAGTCTCCGAGGCTCCAATACCTTGAGTTTCCAGCGGCCTGACGGATTCCACGAGGGAGTCGGTAGCGGCCTGCGAAATTAAAGTAGCGGGCGTCAGGGGCTGCGAAAGCACCTCACTGAGAACCGGCGACTGGCTTAGGAGAAGCTTCGTTGTCGGTTTTGGACCTCGGTTGCCTGTCTTTTTCTTTTTCTTTGCGCTTTTTGTGAACTCCGGTAGTCGGATGGCTATCCGACAACATTGTATAATTAAATCTGTGTCCAAAATAGCTTAGTGCAAAATCGTACCGGCACTTAATAGTACGTTGGTTAAATCTAGCACAAAACCTACAACTAGAAACGTTGTGGTCAGGGCCTAGGCAAGGAATACAGAAAGAATGAAAGTCCTTATGACGTATTTGCTTCCCACAAGAAATACAATTATTAACTTTTTCTGACATCAGTCTGGAGCAAGAAAAAAGTTTCCCCAACGGGGTACTTAGCTTTTAATGAAGACTTCGGATCTGAAACTCGAACAAGAAAATCTCAGGAGTCGGCTGACCGGCACTTGTGAACTGCTTCGGCTTCGGGCACCGCGCGGCAAGAAAGACTGAAGAAAATGGCTGCATCTTTTATACCCCTGATGACCTGACATCAGGGAAGGGGCGACAGCAACCGACGCAGGACTCAAGACTTTGGAATTCAGGCCGACTGAGGGCAACCTGCCAGCAGGATTACCCAAATGTAATGACTGTAACAGTGAAACACAAAGAACATCTGTCTTCCAAGCATGGCTGCAAGGATATCTTTAATAAAATTATTTTCAGTTGTCTGTCTTGAAAGGAGATAAACTAACCTGCTTGAGATTCTCCCAACATCTTGATTAATTCATCGAATACCTCTACACTGAGCTTTCACTTGTAAGGTTATGTCCAGGACCTACTTAGTCTCTCTGCCCCTGTGTTTTGCTCTGGCAGAATGTAGGAGGTCTGAAGAGTCAAAGAATGCTGCAGCTACCAGGCCATCATTGCCAATTATGAATCTGTACCCCCCTTGCTTTTTCAGGTACCACATCATGGTAGTAGTGTCTGTAACTAAAACAGGGGGTCCTGGAGTCCGCACGCGGTGAAGAACTTTTAAGGCACTGCCAACATTTCTTTTACATTTATGTACTTTGCCATGTCCTGAGGAACCCACACCCCTTGCACTTTAACACCCATGGACACTGCTCTCCACACAAAATCTGAAAAGCCTGTCTGGTCAGACTGAACTTTGGTATGAAGATAGAAAGGGAGTGCTGGATTCAGAGACAGTTGATCCCTCCACCACTGCAATTCCTGTTTCACAAATTCTAGATACCTAGAGTTTTGCAAAAGACAACCACTGGAGCCAAACACTTTGTAAACACTCATGGTACAGTAGATAGCTCAAAGGGTAATGCACAAAACTGAATGTAAGCCAGACATAGAGAATCTCAAAAATTTCCTGAAATTGGGAGCAAAAGAATATGACAGGCATCCTTGAGATCTAGAGTTACTCTGAAACAGCTATCTGGAAGCAAAGCTAGGACCAACTGTAAGGTGAGCATTTTGAATTTTGGAACTTTTTCAAAAGGGTTTAGAAAGGACAAATCTAGGACAGGTTTTCAGTGGTGCTCCTTTTTTGGTACCAAAAAGATTCTGGAGTAAAACCCTTTGCCTTTGTGTATTGCAGGCACTGGTGTTATGACCCCTGCTTCTACCAAGTGATGGAGCAATGGAAGAAAGTGCTCTATCTGGTCTGATGGGGGGGTATCACCTGAAAGGGAAGGATTTCCTACCTACTGCCAAGTGTATTCTCTCCAAATTATCATCAGAACAAATTTGGCTGAGACTATTTGTGGCCAGGCTCTCGGGTTGAGAGAGATCCTGGAAGAAGCAAGAGAATTAAGAGCAGGAGGGGGTAGTGGTGCTCTGTGATTTGGCATACTCACTGCTTTGCAGGGGGGTTGATCCTTTTTCGGAAAGGAATGTCTCGTTTGGTTGGTTGGGAAGAATTATCCTCCTATTCTTTTAGGATCCCTGAGTTTAGTTTGGCTTGAATTTTTGTTTGTTCTACCCTTTGACAGAAGATGCCTCATTTGTAGATAATGTTGGTATATGAAACATCCTAGACATCCCATGCATTAATTTATCTCTATTATCCCACTGTTTGAGAATCTGTTTAACATAGGATCAAAACACCAATTCAGAACTTAAAGATGCATTCCAAATTTCGGATCTTAAATCACCAGAGAAATTCTGACTATGTAGCAGAATACTCTCTGAATACAACAGAAGCAGCAACATTTCTAAAGACTGTATCTGCACATTCAAGCACACCTCTCAAATCAAGTTTGAAATTCTAAGTCAAATTAGTAACAACTGAATTAATACAAGACTTTTATTCTGCAGGTAAAGGTGGAAAAACATCATCCAAACTGTATGCACACTGTAAATTACATTTCCACAAACAGCCTTGATAATTTAACACTCCAAAGGCAAGATTACTAGAAAGAGATATCCTTTTGCCTTGAAAATCAAACCATTCTCCCTCTTTATAAGCAGGCACTGGATTAAATGAAGCCAAAAACTTAAATTTGAGCAGGTTGATGGGGGGACTGCAGCTGGGTCAGTAGCCAAATGAGAAAGGAGACCTGTCATAGAGGAGCCCCTATACTTTCTCTGAGCCTTTTTAGGGTTTGTCTGAATAGATACTGGTGTCCTGCAGGAAGCCTTATAAACATCTTCCAAGGCTGGAAAGAGGGGAGAGCCATGGAACTGGGCATTTTGTCCTTTATAAGGTTATATACTCTGTCTAGCTCCGCAGCAGTTATTGACTACTCTCAAGCAAAAACATTATTAAATCTAGCATTCATCTGAGGAAGAGTGAACAACTGTTTGGACTTGAGCTTAAGCGCACCTTCTGAAGAATCAGAGTGACTGGACACAGTCAACTAGGAGATCACCATTGTCCTTATCAGATGCCTAGATACCTCACCATTTTCTGAAACAACTGAAAGAGCTCTAACCAAACAAACTAGATCCATGTATAGAAACCACTAGAATTAGCTGTCTGCAGAACACACTTAGCCAAGGAAACTACATAAACCTGACAAACCGCTACAATCTAGCCATCAGCTGTGTGACGCCCCAGCACAGGCCCAGTAATCAAGGAGCCTCAATCCTCACCACTGGCAACAGTGGGGAAGTACACACAGAGAGAATGACAAGTACACACACAGTAAAGTGCAATTTCTCTTAAGAGCACACAGAGACCACAGTCAGTCTAGGGCTGGTTTATCCCTCTTCTCCAGGTCCCCAATAAGAATCCCCACTGGCACACCTATTGAGTCAAGATCTCAGCTGAGTGGCCAAGCCAATACCTCCAGCACCCTCTCTGTCTGACCAGTGCTTTGTGTTCCTGCCCAAGTAACTGACACACACACTCATACTCTTTACTAGCTATGCCCTCTTCTGCCCACACTATAAGGTAGTTTTCAATGTCACCAGCCACTACTTAGCTAGTTTAAGGTCCTTAGCAAAGGGTGTCCAATCTTACTGTGCAATGTTACAATTAATCCAAATGGTAGTCTGACCAAGAGCAAGGCTAGGAGTGGCCTGCACAATGTCATCTAGATATGCAAGTACTCTTAACAGCGGAAATGTCTCTAGACAGACCAGTCACAACTGAAAGGTTTAAATATATTTAACAACAGATAATAAAAGGACAAGAAAATGCCCAGTACACAATAATAGTTATTTCAGAGTTCAAAATCACAGGAAATATTTAAAACAACATTGCAGGACAGTCTCAAATAAATAAAGAAACACATCTACATTAAGTTCAGCTATATTCCTGACTATATCTAAAAATGACTGTATCCTAGTTTACTTACAGAGCAAATAAGGCAAATCTGGTGAGTGGGTTTTCCCAGCTGATGCTGTCAGGTCAAAGACAAATACAAAATGCCCTCTCTCTCTCTCTCTCTCTGAGACGTCTTAAATTAATATCAAATATTACTGCTGGGTTAGCTTGCAGGATGACATCACTTTTTTGTCATCTGACTTTAGTTCCCAAGTTAAACCCCCATTGCTAAAAAAAAGAAGTTATGTACTCACCATAACGTTCCATGTGAGTTGTTTATCTCGCCTTTATTCTCACTCATGGGTTCGGAGCCGATCCTCGGCTCCGACACAGCCGATAGCAAAGCTCAAGGCTTGCCAGTAGCTCGAGACCAAACCCCTTATCACATGATGCACTGCTGGAATTACCTCAGATCTTATTTGCTGCGTGTATATATACCCCTGTAAGGGGAGCACTCCCCAAGAAGGAAAAAGTATTGAACAACCAGGATGATACTAGCCTCTAGGTCAACTGTCAGCCAGGAGGGGGATGGAGGGAGGGACGTGAGAATAAAGGCGAGATAAACAACTCACATGGAATGTTATGGTGAGTACTTAACTTCTTTATGTGAAGCTGTTAAATCTCGCCGTTTATTTTCACTGATGGGTAGCGTCCCTAGCACCCGCAATCCTGGGTGGCTCACGGGAGTACATTTTTCAGGACTGTAGAACCAAAAGAAGACCTGTCCCTGGAAGACTTATCTACTTTGTAATGAATGATAAAGGTATGAGGCTTAGACCAAGTGGCTGCAGCACAAATGTTGTCAAGGGGCAATTTAGCTTGAAAGGCAGAAGACGTAGAAACGGCTCTGGTTGAATGAGCCTTTGCTTTGTGTGGCAAAGTTATGTTAGCATTTGCATGAACAAATGAGATACAATCCGATAACCATTTTGAAAGGGTTGTTTTAGCCACTGGTCTACCTTTTCTGGCCTCCGAAAAGGATACAAAGAGTTGATCTGATTTTCTAATATCCTTAGTTCTATCAAGATAAAATCTGAGCTGTCTGTGTACGTCAAGTTTGTGCAGCATGTATTCCAATTTGTTGGAATGGTTGGGAAAAAAGACTGGTAACTCAATGACCTGATTGATATTGCACTCACAGACTTTAGGCAAAAAGGAGGGGTTTGTTCTGAGAGGTACTCTATCAGCATGGAAAATCATAAGGAGGTCTGACATATAATGCTTGAAGTTCTGACACTCTGCGGGCAGAAGTAATGGCCACTATTAAAATAGTTTTCCAGGACAAAAATTTGAGAACACAAGATGATGCTAGCTTGAAGGGGGGAAGAATTATTTGAGACAGCATAAAATTCAAATTCCAGGGAGAATAAGGGATTCTGACAGGAGGTCTCGTGAAAAACACCTTTGAGAAAAACCTTAGATAACTTATGGGCCATAATATTTAACCCATCGAATCCAAGGTGGAAATTTGATATGGCGGCTAACTGAACTGTGGCAGCTGCTGCTCCTTCCTTAAAAATCATTGGCAAAAACTCTAAAATGGATGACAAAGGAGCTGTATACTGGCCCAAATGGAGAACCTTTACCACTTACTGCGATATAGTTTTCTGGTGGATGGCTTATGAGAAGACAATAGAATTTGTCTTGTGTCATCTGAGAGTGAATGAAGCCTGGCTAGTTGGAGAAGTGGATCAGTCAAGCAGTCAGCTTTAGAGACTGTAATGAAGGATGGAGTTCCCCTGACGGGTGTGTCAGGAGGTCTGGAACTGGGTCCAGGATTCATGGATCCTCCAGCAGATGATGGTGAAGAAAAGGGAACCAAATCTGTCTAGGCCAAAATCTGTCCCAGCGATTTTGCTTTCTGTAAAAACTTGGGTATCAATGGAATTGGTGGGAATGCATATAGGAGACCCAGAGGCCAATCGTGTACGAGTGCATCTCTCGGGGGATGTCCCGGAGGTGGTATTAGGGCAAAGTAGCTTCTGCATTTGGTATTGATGTGATTGGCAAAGAGGTTGCAGCAAGGCTGGCCCCATTTGCGGAAAATCAAGTTTGCAACGTGTTGGTTGAGAGACCACTCGTGAGGCAACAGGATTGCCCTGCTCAGCTTGCCCGCTATCACCTTGGATTTCCCCGGGATGTGCATCGCTAACAGAAAACACTGGGATTGCACAGTCCATTGCCACACCCTGAAGGCTACTCAACAAAGGGGATAAGACTTGTTTCTGCCCTGTTTGTTCAAGTACCAGACCACTGACATGTTGTCTGTCTGAACTGCAACTGTCCCTAGAGGAAGAGAAGAGAGTCCTGGAAGTACTGCAACGCCAGAAGTACTGCTCTCAACTCCAGAACACTGATACGCATATGTGACTCTTGATCCATCCATGTGCCTTGGGCAGTCTTTCCCTGAAAATGCCCCCCCCACCCTATTAGGGAAGCATCCGTGGTCACAGTGGCCACTGGGGGGAGGAGCACAAAGGGTCTTCCTATTGTGACATGAAGAGACATCAACCACCACCGAAGGTCTCTTTCGCAAGAGTTTGTGATGAGAATTATATGGTTCATTGGTAATTTCTGGTAAGACCACTGAGCGAACAGGAGCCATTGAAGAATTCGCATATGCATCCTTGCGAGTGGAATGGCTAGAATTGCTGCCGCCATCAAACCTAGTACTTTCAAGACCTCTGCGGCTGTAGCTCTGTTCTTTGACACCAATGAGTTGATGTGTTGGCGAAGAAGTGAGACCCTTTCGACTGGGAGACGTAGAGTGGTGGTTGAGGTATCTAACTCTGCTCCTATAAAGATGGTATGCTGCGATGGCGACAAGGCAGACTTTTCAAAGTTGACTGTAATGGCTAAGTGGTGGCAAAGTGTAGATTGCGTTGCTTGAATCAATTGATGCCTGGTGGCAGCAGTGAGGAGCCAATAGTCTAGATATGGAAACACCTGGAATCCTAGACGCCTCAGTTGAGCCGTGATCATTGCCATGCATTTGGTGAACACTATGGAGGCTGTAGTGAGACCAAAGGGCAGGGCTCGAAACTGGTAGTGATTGGCTCCCAGCCGGAAACACAGGTGATCTCTGGAGCATCTGTCCATCTTTATGTGGTAGTACACGTCCTTGAGATCGATGAAGCACATCTAATTGCCTTTCCCTAGAAAGGGAAGAATGGCCTGAAGCATGACCATTCGGAACTTCTCTTTTTTTACAAATTGGTTGAGTCTGCTGAGGTCCAAGATAGGACTCCAGTCCCCTGTTTTATTTGGAAGCAAAAAGAATCTTGAGTAAGTTCCGAATCCAACTTGGTCTGCTGTGACTGGCTGGATTACTCTTTTTTTCTAGCAACTTGCGGACCTCTATAGTTGCTTGTTCCCTGACACTGGGAGGATTCTGTTTACATGAGTGGGAGTGGAAATGATGCTTTGTACCCAGGTATCGGACGTTATGCTTAGCTAGGCTTCTGGGTACAAAGATAAGCGACCCCCGACTGCCTCCAGAGCCGGACAGCCGGGTCTCCTTTCAGGAGCGCTGGTAGGGCTGACCAGAGAACTGGCTTCTATCATCCTGCTGTTGCAGACCCCCGCCCCCGCCACGCGGGCAGCGTCTTCCATTATAACCCCCTCCTCTGCCTCTAGAGGGGGTTTCTCCACGTGTTTCCTGAAAGGCTCCCTGTGCTTTTCAGAACCACATCTTTCCGCCCTTAGGGCCCTTGGGATATAGCCAAGTAGGGGTACAAAAATGGACTCCAACGACAGATAGAGTCTTGCCTTCCTGCTCACACCTGGTTAGAGTTTCCTTTACCTTGGGCCCAAACAGGGATGAGCCATCAAATGGGGTGTTGATAAAGAAAAACTTGAAAGGCTCCGCAAAGGAACAGAGATGCATTCAGGCTTGTCTACGCAGAGCAATGCCTGAACTAGTGGCTCTACTCGAACCATCAGCTGCGTAAGATGAGAGATGCATGGATGAGTTCAGAATCAAGTTTAGGGTAGCGAGCTGTGTGTTAACTTTGTCGGCAACCCCTGCAGCTACCGTAGCCTGGAGAGTAACTCCTAGCTCTTTCAGGAGATCTCTTTCTAGTCTTGTAAGATGGGTTAAATAGTTCAGTGATGGAAAGGAAAAGGTCGCTGAAATAAACATGCGTTTCCCATATCTATCCATGATCCTAGAATCTCTGTTAGGAGGATGGATAGATGAGGACGTCTCAGACGTTTCCTTTTTGGTGGCTGCAGCCACCACCATGGCATCAACAGGCACTCCCTTAGTCAAAAAGGCTTTGTCCACTGGAGCAGAGATGAACTCATTTGGCTTCCGAGGGACAGGTTCCATGGCCTCTAAAGACTCCCACGCCTTACGAGAGATCAGCTCCATGAGCTCATTGTAAGGCGGATACACCCAAGAAGTGGAAGGTTGAGACCTGAAAGCCTTCAAGAGCACTGACTCGTCTTCAGTAGGGCTTTTGGACTGCCAACTGCCCCTCTGATTAAGGATCTCTAATATCTCCGCAAAGGAGATATCCTCAGAGGGGGATCGAGGGGACCCTTCTGATTCATCCAAGTCAGTGTCAGATGTCAAAGACTCCTGTGGGGAGTCCAAGTGCCTCCTCTTGCACAGTCTCTTCCTTGTACCTCCTCAGTGGGGGGGATCTGGGAAGGTCTCAGAAGAGCAGGGGGCGCCCTGTTGGGCTACTTGAGGCTCAGGGTCTCTATGCTTGGGTGGACAGGTAGAAGCAGGAGTGGACACAGGCGCTTGGGGGGAGGAGGAAGCCAGACCTGATGCTGATGATGTCTTTGGAGACAGGACTCTCCTCATGGCATCGAATGCACCATGGCTCCGATGAGAAGGGGTAGACAGATCCAAAGGGACCGTCCGATCCTCCCGCACCGAGGCCATGGGCTCTGAGCCCGAGGTAGGAGCCGAGCTCATCCAAGCCGAAGCCCCGAGAGGAAGAGTCGGCACCGACAAATCGGTACGACTATCCTCCCCGGACCCAACAGGAGAGTGTCGGCTCCTAGAGTCCCCAGTCGGCGCCAAGGACATCCGAGTAGATGGAACAGATAACACTGAAGCAGGTCTCGGCTCCACAGGCTCAACAACCATCAGGTCGAGCTCCTTCGGCTCTGAAAGTCCAGTATGGCTTGCAGGCGTAGTAGTCAAGTCCAGGTTAATGGTCGTCGGAGCCGACAACAATTTGGCAAGGCTTGGTGCCCGTAAAAGCTTCTGCACTAACCAGTTCATATCCAGATCTGAGAGGCTGACAGAAAACTTCGAGGAGTGCACCAAGGGTGCTGATTGGAGCAGAGGAGATGAGGGAATCTCAGAAACCAGCTCCAAAGCTGTGAGCTGGCTCCAAACAGAAGGGACACTCAGTTCCAAGGACAGTGGAACCGATGACCCTACACCCTCCATTTATTTAGCCTTTTACGATGCTTTCAAGTCACCTGAAGACTTGCTTTGGAGAAAAGGTAACGAAGTAAACCCCTGTCCACCAATTTCCTCCTTCTCTCTAAAAGTACCCTGGAAGAAGGAGTGACAGATACTACAAGAGTCTTGGAGGTGTAAAGCACCCAGATAAACACACTGAACATGCCCATCAGTGAATGACATTTTTTGTCCACAATCCGGACATTTTTTGAAGCTAGATTTAGGATGTGGCTTCTCTTTCTCATCAGACATCTCTATTATCAATTTAAACAACTTTAAACAATTGAAACAACACACTCAAGAAGTTATCTATCAAAGTACTCCTAAGAATGTGGTTAAATACAAGGCCAACTATTAGGCCAACACTAAAGAAAAAAAAATATCCTGTCAAGAAAAAAAGATTTAAACTTGCAAATAGATGAATCTTTCGATTAATATTGGTCTGAGCTATCCGGAACACAGAGATCTGTGCCGCGGCAAACTAGATCTGAGGTAATTCCAGCAGTGCATCATGGGATAAGGGGCCTGGTCTTGAGCTACTGGCAAACCTTGAGCTTTGCTATTGGCCGTGTTGGAGCTGAGGATCGGCTCCGAACCCATCAGTGAGAATAAACGGCGAGATTTAACAACTTCACATCAGTATTTAGCATCTCCCTGTGAAAACACAAATAAGGGCCCTTCATAGATCTTTTGACAAATGGTGGAAGTTGTAAAATAATTTACATTCCTCCCCATGTATAGATCAGAGTGCGTGTGCCGTGTGCTGTGTCTTTAAGAAGCATGCCAAAGACTGAGCTTGCAGGTATAAATGCTAGGTACATGCTATTCATAGTGTCACTTTGAGAGTGCAGCCAGTGAGTAAGCATGTATGATTACAGCAGTTTGTTACTTAAGCTAAAGCCAGTAAACTTCTATTGTGATGTGTTTTTATAAAATAAAGCTGCTCTAACAGAATGCACGAACATTCTTCTATTGTGGCCAAAGTAGGAGCGCGACATGGTGTCAGAACCTGGATTGCAGAGAATAATATTTGGAGCCATGAGGTGCGGAGATGACAGTGAAGGTAATCTAAGAGAAACGAGCATGATAAAGAAACAGAAAAGAATCAAAGATACACATGAACTACTTATTCAATATAAAGGACAAAACATGGCATTACAAGGGCATGAAGTGCATTATTAAGCAGGAGGCATAAAAGGTTTATTAAATAAGAGAATGTTTAAAGTAAAGGTGTTTGATGAAACAATTAACAAAAAAGTAAAATGAGCAAGTTTAAAGGCAAAATAAATACTTTTTAAGGCAAAACGGGTAGATTTAGAGTAAAATGAGCACAAGAAAAGTATGACGGGCATGAAAAGAGATTAAACAAGCAAAATTAATATAATAAGTGCAAAAAATGTACACATTAAGCATAAATAAAGCAAGGGAACTGCATTTTTTGGCAAAGTGCTTGCTGTGTTTTGGCATAACTACGGCTTCGTATTGTATTAAGGGCATAACTAGAGTTATTTGAAGTATCTCTTAAAATGATGATCAATTACTTTTGCAATACAATAATTTCAAAAGTATTATTGTGCCCTAGAAACTTATTTTGCAAAGTCCAGAGGCCTGCATCGTGCAGTTATTTAATATGTTTCTTATACTGATAAGATGTGATTTCGTGCAATACAGTAATTTCAACAGTATTACAGTGCCTGAGAGAAGCCTACTTCGCAAAGTTCAGTTATACAGAGACTTGTTGTACTACTGGGCAAAGTTAGAAGTACTGGGACAAATTTCTGGCATTTGTGTGTGTGTAGGGTTACCATAATTCTTTTTATGTAAAAGAGGCCAAAAAAAATGTGCTGCTACCAACACAAAAAAAAAAAAAAAACCTTCAACCTAAGAGGACGAAATAACATGTGCTGGTAGCAGCACATATTATTCGTCCTCTTTCCAGTCTTAGTTGAAGAGCAAAAAAAAAAAAAAGAAAAAAAAAAGGTCAGTGTTTGGGGATTTTTGATTGGCCCGTATGCCGGTAAACGAGCCAATCAAAACCTCGAACAGCGGACCCTCTTCTGTTCAATGCGGAACATCAAGCAGTTCTGCACTGAACAGAGCTCCGCTTTTTGATTGGCTCGTATACCGGTATACGAGCCAATCAAAAACGTGCAAAGCAGACCCTCTTCTGTTCAATGCGGAACATCAAGCTGTTCTGCACTGAACAGAGCTCCGCTTTTGGATTGGCTCGTATACCGGTATACGAGCCAATCAAAAATGCACACAGCGGACCCTCTTCTGTTCAATGCAGGACATCAAGCAGTTCCACATTGAACAGAGCTCCGTTTTTTGATTGGCTCGTATACCAGTATATGAGCCAATAAAAAAAAAAAAAAAAACAAAGCGGAGAAAAAACTCCAAAATAGGGATGTCTGCTTTTTCAAAATGTTGCGATTTGTCCGGGTTTTTGCAGAATTTTCAAAAACCGCCTGGAGAGGAGCCCAAAAAAAGAGGATGTGTCCAGGGAAACCCAGATGTATGGTAACCTTATGTGTGTGTTCATGCTTATTTGCAAAACCCTTCACTGGCATGCGTTAATATGGCAGACAGATTGTGAAAGCCCTTACCTCTTGTATTTAATCAGAATATTGCAGAGAAGTGGAGAATATTTGAGCAAGAGTATGATATTTTTATACAAGCAGCTTATTCAGATAAAGATGCATGCACCAAGGCATTCATTTTGCTAAACCTAGCTGGGTCAGAGACCACAGAAAGAGAGAGTTCATTTGTGTAGGCACCAGCAGTATATGAAAGAGAAGGTGAAAACAGTTGTATTGTTGTACAGACTGAGTCAAGGGAAGACCCCAAGCGTTTGAAGCGCAAGTTCAGAAAACTGTGCAACAGCCCCAGACAAATATTACACTAGAGATGCATTTGTTTTACAGAGATCAGGAAACTAGGGGAAACTTTTGCAGCTTATATAACTGACCTGAGAAACAAGGCTAAAACATGTCAGTTTGGTGACTTAAAAGATGAGTTAATAAAAGACAGGCTCGCGTGTGGTATTAATAGTGCTGCTGTGAGAAAGATCTTGCTTTGTGACAGTAGTTCAACAATGAGTAAAGCTATACAGATTTGTCAAATCCATGAAGTGATAGAAAAATGCACAAAAGTATGCTTGCAAGTGAAAAGAGCATAGTTTCAGTAGGCTCCAGAGCAAATGTACATAGCATACAACATGTGGCAAACAGAAGTAGGCCTAAATACATGGCAGCCACAGTCCCTGCTGGCTCATTAAGGAAACCACGTAGTTTTTCAGCAAGTTCCAAGACCAGTTCAGTTAAAGGAGCATGCTCAGTACAGTACAAGCATGAATCAGCAAAACCCAAGTCCAGCTTTATTGTTAACTGTCTTAATTGTGGTGCAAACTATGAGTCTAAAAGAGAAAAATGCTAAGCATTCGGTCAGCAATGTCACAAGTGTAAAAAATTGAACCATTTCCAAAAAGTTTGCAAATCAAGTAAACCTCGCACAATTGTACAGAAAGGTCACACAAAAAAGCAGACTGATCAAGTAGAATGCAGCAGCCAGCTTTCTATGTAGATGGTGTACCAGTAATTAGTGAAAGAGCTGATGCAGTGAATTTATTAGCAAAAAGCAAAGTGTTCTGTACTGTCTGGATCAATGGTAAATCCACAGAGCTTAATGATAATGGTTCAAAGTGTAATGTTATATCAGCAGACACATTTGTGAGAGTGAGAAGCAACTCAATGTGGCCAGCAGTGCGAAACTTGCTGCTTATGGAGGTGAAGAGCTTCAAACTGAAGGCTCAGTGATGCTTTCATGTTACTTGGCCAAGAACTGTTACAACTCGTTATTCTATGTAGTCAGAAGACCAGTACAGTCTTTATTGGGTCTCAAAGATAGCTTGAGAATGAAACTTTCTTTTACCAAAGAAGTTCATCATAAAAGTGCATCTCCTAGTACTAATTTTCCTGAAGCCATTTTCTCAGAATATGCTAATGTTTTTGATGACAGGTTGGGCAAACTTCCAGTAGTGTATTCCATGAAATTAGACCCAGACGTCACTCCAGTAGTCAGACCAGCAAGAAGACTTCCGATAGCTATGCAGGATAAAGTTAAGAGTCATTTGGATAAAATGGTGCAGCAAGGTGCAATTTGTCCAGTTAAAGAACCAACTGAAAGGGTATTGTCTATGGCAGCAGCTTGCAAAAAAGGCTCAGACAAAATCAGAATATGTATTGACCCAAGAGATTTGAACAAAGCACTGAAAACACCATATCATCCAATGCGCACAGTTGAAGAAGTCACAATCGTAATACCAAATGCCACTGTTTTTTCTGTCTTGGATGCAAAGTTCATTTTGGCAAGTGATGCTTGATTGCAAATCCTCATTACTAACCACTTTTGGTACTCCGTTTGGCAGATACTGATTTCTAAGGATGACATCTGGAAGAAATTCTGCAAGTGAAGTCTTTCAGCATGCAATGGAGCAAGGTTTTTCAGGTTATCCTTCCTTGTGCCATAACAGTAGATGATTTATTGACTGGAGGCAATGGTAAAGCAGGGTATGACAGAAACCTAAAAAAAGTTCTAGACAAAGCATGTGAAGTAAACTTGAAGCTCAATCCTCTGAAATCCAAATTCATACTTCCAGAAGTTACATATGTAGATCATTTATTTACCAGTGCTGGCTTGAGACCAAACCTGACCAAGCAAGCAGCTGCTATTCCTGACATATCAGCACTAGACAATGTTCAAGCTCTACAGCATTTCTTAGGCATGGTCAACTATTTACTTAAGTGTACACCAGACTTCAGTAAGTTGACAGCACCTTTAAGAGAGTTTACTCGCAAAAATGTTGAATGATCATGGTTAGAACAGTACCAGAAGGCATTTGAAGACCTCAAGCAGAAAATTGCCACTCCACCTACCTAAAGATACTATGATGTGAACAAACCAGTTACTCTTTCCTGTGATGCTTCAAAATTTGGTCTTGGCACAGTTATACTTCAAGAGGGCAGACCAGTGGCCTATGCATCTACAACAATTACCCAAACTGAGATGCAGTATGCTCAAATTGAGAAAGAACTTTTGGCAAAAGTATTTGCATGTTCCAAGTTTCATGACTATATTTATAGACGAGCTATTCAGATTGAAACTGACTGTGATGCCCGTGCACTCGCCCAGCAATCAAGGAGCCTCAATCCTCACCACTAACACACAGTAAAGTACAATTTCCCTTAAGAGTACACAGAGATCACAGTCAGTCTGGGGCTGGTTTCTCACTTTCTCTCCAGGTCCCCAATAAGAGTCCCCACTGTCACAGCTATAGGGTCCAGATCTCAGCCTAGTGGGCAAGCTAAAACCTCCAGCACTCTCTCTGTCCAACCAGTGCTTCGTGTCCCTGCCCAAGTAGCTGACACTGACACACTTTGAGATAAGAGTTTATACAACCACACAGACACTCCTGGGGAAGGCTGGCACAGGTTCTCCAGCTGTGCCCTTTTTACCCAGCCTATACAGTAAAAATCACTGCCACCACCCAAGTTAATATTTATCAGCTACTCAAAGACCCTTAAAAGGGTGTCCAATTATTACTGTGCAATATTATTATCCAAAAGGTAAGTGCAACCGACAGTCAAGACTTATTTGGAGTGACTTGGTACAGTATCACTATATACATGCAATGTACTCTTAGAGCTTAAATTATCTCTACACAAAACAGCCACAGTTGAAAGGTTCAAAAATATTTAATAAATAATAAAAACACAAGACAATACTTCTTACTACACAGTGCTCGTCAAGAGTTCAAAGACCACAGAGAAATACTTAAAATAATACCATAGAAAAGTTCTGATATCAACACAGAAAAACACTTAGTCTAATCTTCCCAATTCCTAGCTATTTCTAAGAGAAAACACAGTTCTAAAATCCTACTTACATACAGAGCAAGACAGTGCTGGTGATGTTGGATGTTCTCAAGACAAATGCTCTAATGCTTTCATTCCTTCTGTCCTTACGTTGATAACACAGTACCACTGATTCATTTCAGATAACATAATTTCTTTCTGGTTCCCAGGCTAACAGATTCTCAGTGTTTAATGACCCCTTCGATCTTGCAGCTGGTCAGGAACCAGAGCAATAAATGACATTATACATGCAAATTCTAGCCATTAACTCTGGCCTCAAAACAATCGGCAAAATTTCTTCATCCAGACATATCGGCTGCGAAATTTGACATCAAAGACAGTCAAAAATGCTTGACTTATCTTTCTTACAGCAGAGTGCACTGTTGTTACATTTTTGCAGTGCAGTATCCAATGCAGTCTTTTCACATTTAAGACACCAAGCCTGTGGCTTGCATTAATATTTACAAATGACAGAATTATCTACAAAATTCTATCTGGCTAGGCTGGCAGCCTTTACCTATCTTCATACTGACCACCAACCTCTAGTTATTATTCTAAAGGAGCTTATGCATTCAGCTCCAGCAAGATTACAAAGAATGATGCTCAAATTGCAAAAGTACAACTTCAAAATGATCTATACGATAGGCAAATTAGTCTATCTGGCTGACACCTTATCCAGATCACACAAGAATTAAACAGAACCGCTTGACTTACAAAATTTTGACTTTGACGTGATGGCAGTGCATCATTTTTCTACTACTAGGCTTGATGAGTTGGGAGATCACACACAGACTGATCCAATTTTGCAAAAGCTCAATCACTACATTAATCTTAGATCGCCATCAAAGCAATCTAACCTGAACAGCAAACTTAATTTCCTTACAGAAATGAATGTTGATGGAAGATGGCATTATTTTCAAAGGTCCTAAAATTGTTGTTCCTGCTTCCTTACAACATGAGTATATTCAGATTTTGCATCATGGTCACCAAGGTTCCGCATCCACTAAGAGACGAGTGAGAAAATTAGGTTTTTGGCCTTCATCACTGAGGGTCATTGATAAAGTATTTTCTTCTTGTTTAGTATGCAACAGTACTAGACTACATTTGCAAAGAAAACCACTTCAGCTAAATCCAGTTCCTGAACTACCTTGATCAACAGTAGCCAGTGATATCTTTAAGTGGAACAATCAACACTACTTGGTATTAGCAGACTCTTATTCAAATTGGTTTGAGAATGATCTACTACCTAATTTAACATCCACTACTGTTATTACTAAGCTGAAACATCATTTCTCTATGGAAGTCCACATAAAGTTATTTCTGACAATGGTACTCAATTTACTAGTCAGTTGTTTCAGAAATTTGCAAGAGAATGAGACATTGTACATGTTACTAGCAGTCCTGAATATCCAGTCAGTGCAGTGCACAGTGCAAAGCAATTACTTGAAAGGTCAAAGCATGACAATACTGATGTTTTTTTTTTAAATTTGCTTAATCTCAGAAACATACCCCATGACGATATTCTCGTCTCACCTGCTCAAAGACCTTTTCAAGCAAACCAGAACTACGCTACCTATTAGTTCCAGTTTACTGAGGCCTAAAGTTAAGAAAAGAAAGACCATTAAGACTCAATTATTCAAGAAGCATTCGATCCAGAAGTCCACTTATGACAAGTCGAGCAGATTTCTTCATCCATTGAGGGAAAGAAAGACAGTGAGAATACAAACAGTGAAAGGTTTAGACTGGACTGGTCAAGTTACAGGTGTATGTGCCAAGAAGAGATCCTACCTTGTATGATCTGAGGGTATGGAGTACAAGAGAAATCACAGGCATCTTCTTCCTGTACTGGAATCATCATTACAACATTGTTTCAGTGACATAGATTCTAGATCTCAGAGTGAACCAAATGTTGTTCCCATTCCTGTGTGTGTTCCTACCTCTGATTCCATTCCTGAAGATGTTCCCAACAATTCTAAGATTGAGCATTTTTCAGAGACAGTGTTCCCAACAGTTCTAAGATTGAGCATTTTTCAGAGACAGCTCCTGTTGCAAAGCACAATTCCCACAGTCTTGTCACGTGATATGGATGAGTATCTAGGCCCAGTGTGAAATATGCAGCAACATGGACTTAACTGTGTGTGTGTGTGTGTGTATGTGTGTGTATGTTGCATGCCAAAAAAATTCGTAATTTGCATGTTTTATTTTTTCAAGAGGGAGGATAGAGATCAGAGTGCACATGCCGTTTGTTGTGTCTTTAAGAAGCATGTCAAAGATTGAGCACGCATGTACAAATGCTAGGCACATGCCATTTTGACAGTGCAGCCAGTGAGTAAGCATGTAGGATTACAGCAGTTAGTTTGTATATAAGTTACTTAAATTAAAGTCAGTAAACTTCTATCATGATGTGTTTGTATAAAATAAAGCTGCTGGAAAAAGAACTCACAAAGGCTCTTCAACTGTGTCCAAAGTAGGAGAGCGACAACATGTAAAGACAATACAAAAAAAGTCTAGTTCTAGACATTGTGTCTGCTACTGCACTGAAATGGAGAGATAAAATCTTTTGCTTATGGCCCAGCTATAAAGTAACTTAACCTCAACCATTCTTCTGAAGTTTTGCAAGTTAATCTCCTGTGTTTCAGTCTCCCCTGTTAAACAGTTAGAACAGTGTATAAAAATATCTCTTCAACACACATCCATACAATATGACATTCAGTTTTACTACATCTGAGAAACAGGCATATGAATCATGTTGCTATTCACAAATGACACAACCACTTACGAAATTCCAGATAGCTGGGCTGGCAGTAGCTCCTTTTGTTACATTCCCACCACCACCCCCAAGACTCAAGCCAGTTTTCAAGTGACCCTTGAGAAACATTGCTTGAGAGGGATAAGTATCCAGGAATACATTACCACATACCCTGTCTTGAGATTCCAGCTACCTTGGCATTGCTGACCCCGGTAGAGTGCTGCACTGTCCCATCACATGCCTCCAATCCTAGGCTTCACTATAGTAATTTGGGACTTTGCTGGCTGGGTTCCTGTAGCCATAGATCCCTCCTCAGACTCCTCCTGCCTCTTATTGCAAATACTATGCACCAGGGCCTCCCTGTCATGGTACGGTTTCATCATGTTAACATGATATAGTTTGTGCCCCTGCCTAGCAGTTCTACCATGTAGTTGAAATCATTGAACTTACTTGCCATTTTGAAGGGTCCCTCCTAGGCTGCCTGCATCTTGTGTCTGACAGGAATGAAAACCATTACCTGCTGCCCTACAGGATACTCTCTAACTCGAGCAATCCTGTCAAACCAGACATTTGTCTGCTGTTGGGCTTCTACCAGGTTCTTCTGGGCCAAGGCCATGAGTTCCCTGAGCCTTGTCCTGAGGTTTAGGACATATGCAACACACCCTCCCACTCATCTCAAATCAAATCAAGAGGTGCCCTCACCCTATGCCCATACAGCAACTCAAAGGGTCTATAAACCTGTGGATTCCTGGGGCACCTCTCTGTAAGCAAAGAGATGAGGCAAATATCTGTCCCAATTCTTCTTAAACTGGTCTGCAAATGCCCGTAGCATGGTCTTGAGTGTAGAGTTTAACCTCTCAACCAGACCACTAGTCTGGGAATGGTAGGGGTGGTTTCCAGGTGCTTCACCTCACAGTGCTTCCACAGACAAGACAGCAGGTCTGACATGAAATTGGCACCTCTGTCAGTCAGTATTTCTTTTGGGAAACCTACCCTGCTGAAAATCTCTAACAAAGCATTTGCCACCTTTTCTGCCTCAATGGAGGACAGAGCCACAGCTTCAGGGTATCTGGTAGCATAATCTACTACCACTAGGATATAAGTCTTCCCTGTGGAATGTGGGGTATTCAGAAACCCCACAATACCCATAGCTACCCTCTAGAATGGCTCCTTAATCACAGACAAAGGCATCAAAGGACCGTTCACCTTGTCTTCTGCCTTGCCTAACTGTTGGCACTGCTCACAGGTCCTGCAGTACACTGTTACATCTCTGGAAATCCCAGGCCAATAAAAGTTCTGCAAAATATGCCTCTGTACACTTTATGCTCATATGACCAGCAAAGGGAATGTCATGGGCTATGGCTAGAAGTGCCAGATGGTAGGCTTTGGGTACTGCCAACTGCTGTATTCTCTCACCCTCTAGCCCTCCCTCAGGGATCAACTCTCTCTACAGTAACCCTTTGTCCCAGTATTCAGATTATCCCTTCCCTTGAGAATCAGGTGGCTCACTAGCTACCTCCTTTCGGTCTTTGTAATGTAGGGTCTGAGAGTTAAGCCTGTCTCATCTCTCTTTGTAACCCTTCCCAGCTCCCCTTTTACAGGATGTCTGGCATCCTCTAACAGCGGTGCCTCAAAGTCAGCCTGGGTACTACTACTCACCTCAGCAATGCAGTCACTTTCTGCTAGGTAAATCAGTACCCACAAGCAGCTGTGGCTTATCTTCAGTCTCACTGCTACAGGGTAGCTCCCTCCCTAAAGTAACCATCACACCAGTCCTGGCTTCAAGTCTGCGGTTGGTCTGAGTCCTCCACAGGTTACCAGACCCACTTGCTTGTTTCCAAGCCTGAATGCATGTTACTGCATGCATACAAGGTACTGCAGTATCAAAATCATTCCCTATCAGGACATCTGCAGGGGTATCCTCACACACACCTACTTGCTTGGCTTCCTTTTCCACAGTCCCAGTCAAGGTAAACCCTAGCCATAGGTGTCTGGAATGGGGTTCCTCCTAAAGCTCTGACTGGAGTAGACTGCAAAGGCAAGTAGTGTTCCTCTTAAACCATTGCAGGCTTCACAAAGGTTAGGTCAGAGGTTGTCTCTCTCTTAGCAGTGGCCTGTTTCCCATTTACTATGACAGGATATAACCTCTTGTGGTAGTTTGGTACCCTTGGCGTCTCAGGACAACTTACTGCTGCCATTCTGTCATGCCCACTTACTGACTCTCCCACTTTTGTTCCCCACCTTGCCTCCATGAACATCTATAAGCTACATGGCCTCAGTGGTTGCATTTAAAACATTTACCCCTTGGTCCTGAATGTGTACATGGACTAGTGGCTTCCCCTGCTATTGGCAGACTCTGATGGAGTGGTTTAGGCTGCCCACCTTGAGCTCCCTTAGACCCATGAACAGCACTGTGTATCCCTTTCCTGTGCATTGATGCCTGCTTGCTAGGTATAGGTCTCCCTTTTTCTCCAACTCATATGCAGTACTGCATTACCTATCAGCTAACCACAATCAAATGTCCTCAGGCAAAGTGCTAAGGGCTTGTTCCCTCACCTAAAGGTCTGCCAGCCCTTCACAAGTGGTGACCCGACAGCCACTCACCCATCTATGAAAATAAGTGCTTAACTCAGCAATATATTCACACACACTTTCATCTACTTTGCTTCTATACTCACACGTTTTTCTATAAGCTTCAAGTATTAACTTAAAACATTCAAAGACCATTTTTAACAGTGTTATAATTTAAGCAATCAGTATCAGACAACTTAGAAATAGCAGTTACAGCTTTACCATGGAGTAAGGGGGTCAGGAACTGTACCCAGAGCCCTTGGTCAGCATTATATTGCTTACATACTCTTTCAAACATATGAATAAAACTGTCAAAATTATCACCCTCTGTAAATTGTGGAAGAAATTTACTGACCTTCGTGGGTTCTGGGGTATGGTTACTCCCTTCCCCATTACCTCCACAACCATGGTGAAGAGTCAGCATCTCCTTCTCATGTTGCTTCTGCCTCTCATTCTCCTCAGCTCCCAGATGTCACAGCTTTTCATTTTTCTCAGCCTCCAGATGTCTCAGTCTCTTTGCTGCTTCTATTTCCAGACATTTGGCCTCCAGTTCACGTCTTTTTAACTCATCTGTGGAAAGGTTGAACTGTCCATTTTCTGAGAGATGTACATCTCCAAGGCCATCCTGGCTATCCTCCTGGTTGCTAGTCTGTGATGTAGCTGTGACTAAAGCTGCAGTCATTTCTACTTTAGTCAGGTTGGCATTCCCCAGTCCTTTGGCTTGCCACATCTCAGCCAAATGGTTGTCAGCTTGCCATACCCCCTTTGCCTACATTCTTGCCTGCTCTCCCTGACTAAGCTAACAAAAAATAAATAAATAAAACAATTGTGATATGAAGCTCTGAATGTTCACTGTGTTGCTGACAGAGTAAAAACACCTTCCTTACTGACCATTGTTTACAGGCTGGAGGAATTCAATACCCACACCACTGAATCTTAACATGTGGATATCCCAGCACTGCAAACCAATTAATATGTGATGCCCCATCACTGGCCCAGGGTAATCAAGGAGCCTCAATCCTCATCACTGGCAACAGTGGGGGACATACACACCGGGAGGGATGACAAGTATACACACACAGTGAAGTGGAATGTCCCTTAAGAGCACACAGAGACCACAGTCAGTCTGGGGCTGGTTTATCCCTCTTTCTCCAGATCCTCAATAAGGCTCCCCACTGGCACAGCTATAGAGTTGTGATCTCAGCTGA
The DNA here is from genome assembly GCF_019279795.1 of Protopterus annectens. Taxonomy (NCBI): domain Eukaryota; kingdom Metazoa; phylum Chordata; order Ceratodontiformes; family Protopteridae; genus Protopterus; species Protopterus annectens. The sequence goes on from NC_056725.1 coordinate 1,862,103,941, forward strand.
GTGGCCAAGCTATGACCTCCCACACTGTCCCTGCCCAAGTAACTGAAACACATTTTTAGATTTTATTTATACACACACACACACACACCTGGGAAAGGTTGTCACATGTTTACTACCTATGCCACCTTCTGCCCACACTATGTGGTAGTTTTCACTACCACTAGCCACTACATATCAGCTACTTCAAGGCCCTTAGCAAAGGATGTCCAATCTTACTGTGTAATGTTACAATTAATCCAAATGGTAGTCTGACTATTAGCAAGGCTATTAGGAGTGGCATGCACAGTGTCACCAAATAGATATGCAAGTACTCTAAAAGCTTAAATATCTCTAGGCAGACCAGCCACAAATAAAATGTTTAAATATATTTAATAATAAATAATAAAAGGATAAGAAAATGCTCAGTAAACAATCACAGTTACTTCAGAATTCAAACTCACAGGAAATATTTAAAACAACACTGCAGGACAGTCTCAGATAAATAAAAAATCTAAATTAAGCTCAGCTATATTCCTGACTATATCTAAAACAATACTGTATCCCAGTTAACCTACTTAAAGAGCAAGCAAGGCAGATGTGGTGAGTGGGTTTTTCCAGCTGATAATATGTCAGGTCAAAAACAAATACAAAATGCTCTCTCTCTCTCAGAGACTTCTTAAATTAATATCAAATGTTACTACTGGGTTAGCTTGCAGGATGACATCACTTTTTGTCACCTGACTTTAGTTCCCAAGCTAAACCCCCATTGCTAGGAAACTACCAGCATTCTGCATCTGCCTGTGAAAACACAAACAAGGGCCCTTCTTAGATTTTTTTGGCATTCAGCATCTTCCTGTGAAAACACAAACAAGGGCCCTTCTTAGATCTTTTTGGCAAATGGTGGAAGTTGTAAAATAATTTACATTCTTCACATGTAAAAACAATACAAAAAACTTCTAGTTCTAGACATGGAGTCTGTAACTGCACTGAAACTGAGAGATAAACATCTTTCATTTATGGCCCAGCTATAAAGTAACTTAACCTCAACAATTCTTCTGAAGTTTTGCAAGTTAATCTCCTGTGTTTCAGTCTCCCTGTTAAACAGTTACAATAGTGTATAAAGAATATCTCTTCAGCACGTTTATACAATATGACATACAGTTGTAATACATTTGTAACACAGGCATATGAATCATGTTGCTATTCACAAATGACACATGACCACTTACAAAATTCCAGATAGCTGGGATGGCAGTATCCTTAAGTCACACCTCTATTTAAATCATAATTAATATTCACAAATGACATACAATTATTTACAAAATTCCAGATAACTGGGCTGGCAGTAGCTCCTTTTGTTACAAGTTGTATGATGAAGCTTCTATTTCTTTTTCTTGTGAACTTCATGACTAGATAAAATATCTGTGGACAGAGTATTTTGTCTGTCAAGGATTATCTTCCCCCAGACTATTCCTGTAACTAAATGGTTTGGTTCTCCCACACATGTACCATATACTGGAACAGCCCTGAAGAATGTGTCTACCCCCATTCTACAGTGGCTGGCAAAGCTACACTAGAGGGAAATTTAACAAAAGGTAAGTGGTCTACAGGCTGAGCAGTGGCCCTGATAGGATCACTAACTGCAGGCTAAGACAATTTTTTATTTATTTATTTATTTTTTTAGGTGCAACTGAATTTGATGGGGGGACCAGAGTTAGGATCCATCAAGTCAGGGGAGAGAACACTAGGCAGAATAATAAGCTGACAGTACTGGATAATGTATCACAATAAGCAATTAAAGTTTCTAGTAATACCTATGTCTCCCACTTGACTAAATTTTGCCAAACTATGCTGTTACAATAAAAAAAGTGTTTGAAATATGTTCAGAATGTTTTTCAACTGATAAAAGTTAAAGAATTTCCAGTACATAATGTACAAACACCAAAGCAACCAAAATACCACACCAGTGTTAAAAATGAACTCCACGTACTTTCTCCATTAAACTGCCATAACTAGCATTAAATAACATTTTTTTCTTTTCAGGGAGAGTAAAATCTCCACAGCACAGTCAAACAATTTCATCTGCAGTAAAATCGCGATCTGATTTTAGAAACATACAGACCAGAGTTATAAATACAGTAGATGTATAAATGCTAAAAAATCCAAGTTCTGCAATATTTTCCTGTCAAAAGATGAAAATAAAGCAGAGTGACAGGCCTCTACTGTTGATCATCACACATTAACACTGCACATCTTAAAGAAATACTGAAAGTTTCACCAGAAACAGTAAAGTCAAACACTGCTACAAGTAGAAATTTCCACAGGAATTACTTTAAACACCGATAGAAATAAAATATTAAAACAAATATTTTTAAATAAACATGACAAGAAGAAGAGAATAAATCTAATAATAAAAATGAGCAGATGGTGCTCCCCAAATTGGGCTTATCTGAGCAGTAAACTCAAAAAATCAGCACCAGAGTCAGTGGACTTTCTCCTTTGAATTACAGAAAAATAATGAACACACAGTTCCTGTCAGGATATGCTCTGCCAATAAGCAGTCACAGGAAGAGGGAAGGAGGGTAGTCTGAGCTTTTGAAAGTTGACCAGTACTGGGGTTACCTTGGCAGATAATCCAAAATGCCACTAAGGCAGTGAAAATGATGAACATCAGTTAAAATAGGATACAAAATTGCTCCAATACCACGAGTTAGCAGAGCTAGTGGATTACATGGGGTTATGTTAAACAGTCTATAGAGGATAAATTATGTGCAGAAGTGTCTTTTATACAAAGTAAAGAAATACTGGGACTATATGATAAAAACTTGGTAAGGTGATAGTCTTGTAGTTAAGTCAGAAAACTCTGTTATTCAACTCAGACAAAAGTAATGCATGACAATACAAATAAAGGCCTTTTTACACAGTAGTATTAAGATGTTTTAAAGGAATGCTTTCACTTCATTGTCTGGAAAATTTTGGGGAAAGCAAGAACTAAAGACAGAATGATCAGTGGTATAAAATAGGTACGAAGTTTATACACAGCTTGCTCGTGTGGCTTTCCAGACCAAAGAGGCAGGTGTATACAAATGTACACAGCTACAGAGGTCACATAGTGAGGACAGGATAAACTAAGAGGAATCAAAGTGACTAGGACAGAAATAAAGGTGTAGACCTTTTGAAGATCACTGGGGTATACTGTCAGACATGACAGAAAACATGCAGACTGGGGAGGTTTATTTAGAAATCTAAAATTAAGGGCAGCCAATAAAATACACTTTTCAGATGATACATGAAATGTTACAGAATGAGCAAATTACATCATTGCATTTTTAAGAAGGTAAATACAAAGAGTAAAAAAGTTCCAAAAAACATCAAGTAGGGTATATGAAGTATACAAGTGAAGGATAAAGACAGGCAAGGCCATTAGAAACATAAGAAAGAAGTTAACAAAATGGAAGTAATAACAGCAGATGGGGTGTGGGACACAAAACTTAAAAGTACACTTTCAGCAATGATAGAATCAAAGTGTTAGAGAAGATGCTAAGTAGTCAGGTAAATATTACATTCATGATGCAGGAGGAGATCTGTCCAGTCCTATAACATATGAGATGAAAGCAAAAAAGTATACAAGGCTCAAGTAAAACAAAAGAGGGTAGATTAGTATGAAAAAGGAAGCAATATTGAATGCTGCACATATTATGGCAGTTTTAGAAATAAGGGATGGGATGGATGAACGACTTGTGGGAATGATAATGTGTGAATATAAATGTCTGAGCTTATGAATAAATGCAGATCAAGAAGAGAGTTACAACTGAAAAAATGCCCTAAGAAAAACACCTTTGGAACAGGTAGATTTTTGTACCAAAAGAAAGAACTGACAAAGGACTTGTTCAGTTTTATATGAAACCTGTCAATGGAAACATAAGCTTAAATATGAGAAGCCATTTTACAGTAAAATTTTAATTAAACTTCATAAAAGGAACATAATAAAAAACATATTGCTAACATACTTGTGCAATATAAAAAGAAAATACTTCAGCATAATTTCATCGATATTAAGTTAAAACTATAAAAAATATTAATTTAAAACTACATATTACAAGGGGTAGATGAACATTCAGTTCAAGAAGACATATCATCAGGTTCGTGTAATGAGATAAACTGTCCCAGTGTCTCACAAAATACATGCCAAGAGGGACAGACATAGTAAAGACTTGCTGAATTTAATGTTATTGGCTTCAGAAAAAAACTATTTCTAAAAAAATAGAAAACAAAATCTTATTCGAACATACATGAAGTAATGGATACGCTGAAGGAGATATAATAAACCCCAGTCTTATCTTTAGGAAACAAGAATGAGCAGATTTCACAGAAATAAATGGAGTTTGTTAAACCAATAAATCCCAATATTGCTCGTGAGGAGGTATGAGGTTCAAGGAAACTTATGCAACTTTGGAGTGAATGCAAATTGTTAAGAAACATATGAATACTGAATGTCAATAAAAATAAAAAACTGTTATTAAGACTGGTTTTCTTTTATATTAATCTATGTAAACCTACGTCATATATTAAAATGGGATGATTTCATGTGTGTGTGTGTGTGTGTGTGTGTGTGTGTGTGTGTGTGTGTGTGTGTCGTCGTTGTTTGCCTTTCGGCTTTTTCCCGGTAAGGGGCCGCCACAGCGGAACTCCGGTCCGCTAATGACTGGCAGTAGATTTTTACGAAACGCCGAGGTGCCAGCTCAATGCCCAATCTTCAACGAAGGCACACCCATTTACGCACGCATGTCTTTCAAACGCTATCCAACCATGTGTGTATGTTGTATATAAATACACATTCTAAGAAAACAAGATTGAGAAAAAAGCCTTGAAAAACTCTCTTAATAAAAGTAGACTGAGGTGGTGATTTTTTTAAAGGTAAAATGCTCTAATATTAAGAAAGCTGGAAAACCAGTTACCAACTTCAAACCCACACTTGGTTGGATCCCAAAGATTTTTCCCTTAATGGGATCAAAGATTTAGTTGAGATCTACAGGAAAAAGTCATTCATCAGTATTTTGGAGTAGGTCATCAATGACTGTCCAGATGCACTTGTGTTTACACCACACCAAGAGCTCATACCAGAACATGGGGAGTACAAACTTCTTCTGAAGATGTTCACAAGATTGGTGTATATGATTTTCTCTACTATTGGAGAAATGGAGTTGGGTCAGAAAACAGCTATGGAATAAAGGGAAGGGATATGGGGGACTAGCTACACCACAATACCTTTCCCAAAACTTGAGGGAGCTGAGAGACATGGATATACTGCAAATATGTTTAAGTGGTTTCATGGCAAAGTCTTTATATTTCTTAGTAAGCAGTGGTGAAAGACCATTTCATCCTGGGAGGGAAGGTGATTGAAAATTGATAAGTTTGTAAATCCCTTTGCATGTGAAATTTTAAAGAACAAATTAGCAATTTTGGGGATGTGTAGGCTACAGTAGGTACTGCACAGAGTTGCAGTTAATGTAATGAGAAAATGGGAGAATTCAGACAATCCTCTACAAAGTTATCTGAGGCAGAGGGGTATTACAGGGGCAGGGTGACAGAAAAGGAATCACAGGTGAAAAGTTCAGAGATCTGTCCAGGTACACAAATGTCTTCCTTAGAAGTGCCTGGCTCTATTGAAATGAAAGGCTTATTTACTTTGGAAATGGATGGCTTTGTAACACCATATGACTTTTTACACTGTAATTATAATTAAAGAATAGTGCCTTGCTTATGACTGTGTAGGTTTGCCTTCCAACAATACCAGTCCCTATCTCTTGAAAGACAGGAGCTTTTAGTCATCAATCTAGATTTTGAAGGATGCTGAGTTATGTCTGACAGGAGAGTAGCAGTTGTGCTGACATCATAAGGCAGGTGAAGAGAGAATTAATCAATGGAGGTATGGAATCAAACTAGATTATTAAAGATGTACTTGACCTTGGATCTGTAGTTTCACATGGGGAATTCTAGATGTTGTCAAACCTGGAAAACTATCATCTCAGACTGCTGAAGGCTCCGGGTTTCAAAACTCATTCAAAAACGGTTATCCCTTTCATATTTCATAGTGATTTAAATTCTGCTAACCTTGCAGTGGTAGCTAGTATCACTAGCATGTGTTACGTAAATGACAATGGTCAGGCTGCTAACAGCAAACACACTGTTCTGCAGAATGCCAATAAGTACCACATATTTCTTTTAAAACAGTTGTTTTAACAAATACTAATGAAGTGGCATGCTGCAGAGTAACGCATTAAATTTGACATCCTTCCTCTGTGTTAAAAATGGCCACAATATTACACATGTACACTAAAGCATTTTGTAAAGTACGGTAGGTCTGAAGCACTGACAGCTTGTCCACCTCATTCCAAAAATGTACATGCTGCCACTGAGAAGCTTCACACTAGATAATTAACCAAGGAGACTGCAGAGTGAAAGAAACAAACCAAAACTGGTGTTGCCACATCAACAGAATGACCGGGACACTTGGATCAATCGAAAAGCTTTAATCCCGCTATTTTAAACTTTGGCATTCACTGCTGCACTTGCTAGAATGAATACCTTTATTGCATTTAATCTGACTCCCTAAATTCAAAGCATGTTTTTTTATGCAATTTATTGTAATTGAACTGCTACTGTAAGTGCAAGAGAAGTACAGTTGTGCAAGTTAAAACTACCATAAAAGTAGATGCTTGAATGAACACTGCTGCAGTAGCCTTAGCTTTAAAGGGTTACAACCTGCAAACATAACAGCCGGCCAGTTTCCAAAGCTTCGGGGCACCTTCTACACACTCAAACTGTCAGGCAGCTCAAGCTGAGCTAACTAAAAGACAAGTTTGGGTACAAAGCCTTTCTGAGTTTTCCTGCCAGCAGAGAAAGGGAGGCTGAGCCCTGAAAGAACAGTTCCAGAATAACAAAAAATAAATGACCACACCTCGGCATAAACAAAACACTAAAAAACAAGGGGGATGAAGAGGGAGCAGCTACTATAGCTATGATCCTTCCAACATCTATGGTTATGCTAAGTTTAACTTACACAACTGCACTTTGTTCATTGTATTGATTACTGCTGCAGTAGCCTTACCTTTATGGGTACAATACCTTAATGAATTACATTTAGAAGTAGGATGGAGAAAAGTCCAGCAGCCTCTGAAGAATGGTCTTAGCAAAGCTTGATCTGGATCTAAAAAAGGAACCAAGCTTATAATGCTTTGTAAAATGTACAGAGGACCAAGTAGCAGCTTCTAGAATACTTGCACAATCCTTTCCAAAAAGCCATAGATGAACCCAAGGCCTTGTCCCTGCATAATTATTTTATGTTGAGTAAAAAAGTTAATAGCCTCAGACAACCATTTGGAAAAAGTCTGCTTTGACACAGGTAGTCCCTACCTACCTTCACAAGAACTGAACAACTGATTTGAAGATCTGAAAGATTTAGTTCTGTCAAGATAGCACCTGAGCTAATTGAGGACATCAAAGGTATGGCATATCCCTTCTTCCTCATGTTTAGGAAACAAAACAGAGACATTGATAGTTAAAGTAATTTCAGATACCACCTTAGGCATAAAAGAAGGAATTATTCTCAAAGAAAGCATGTCCCTGTGGAAAATGAGGTAGCACTGACTCACCACAAGAGCTTGCAACTCTAATGCCCTTCTTTCAGAAGTCAGAGCAGTAAGTAAAACTGTCTTCTATGTTAAGAAACTCAAGTGAGCCAGATTAGCTGGTTCAAATGGAGCAATTGTTAGCTTCTCTAACACAAAATTAAAATTCCAAGGGGGGTGCACCGGTTTTCTTAGAGGGCTCTTATGCAAAACCGTTTTCAAGAGCATTCTGACAAGACTGCATTGAAAGAGGAGGATCCACATGCAGATGGAGGAATAAAAAAGGCCACAGGATAGTAACTCTCACAATTGTTCTAGAACTTGAGAACAATTAGCCCTGAATGGGTGCCGGTTATTGTGTTGGCACAAGCTACAGAACATTTTCCATTTGCTAAGGTATGCTCTTCTAGTAACAAGTTTTCTTGTCTCCATTACTACCTGCTGCACTTCCTCAGTAAACAGATGTCTAAAAGGCATTAAGACCAAATCATCCAGTCATCAGTTGAAGCTGATTGAAACTAGAGTGCATCAAACACCCCTGTAAATGTGTGAGTAGATTCACTCTTTGAGGAAGCTTGTGGTAACTTCCCCTTGCCTTTCCAAAAGAAGGGAGAACCACAGATGCCTGGGCCAGAAAGGAGTCATCACAGTGACCTTGGGGGATTCCCTCTGAATCTTCAGAAGTCCCTGGATATTTATGGAAAGGGTAAAAAAGCATAGAGAAAAATTCCTGTCCCAAAAAAAGAAAAGGAAGCTGTTTTGCAGGCCTTCTTCCATGGAGTCCTGGAACAGCATCTTGACAGTTGATTGTTCAGAGAGAATGCAAAGAGGTCTACTTGAGAAACCCTCCACAGATGGATCAAATGTTGGAAGTCCTGTTGTCTAATTTCCATTTGTGAGCATTTGTCCTTGTCCTGCTCAGCCTGTCTGACACACAGTTTTGCTCAAAAGGAATGTAGGATGCCTGTACAGTGAGACTGTGCTGTGAAGCTTTAGCCATCTAACATGGCTAGTGTGCAAGGAGGTACGACCTGGTTCTCCTTGCTTGTTGATGTACCACATGACTGCTGTTGTCTATAACCACTTGAAGAGGTGCTGAGGACCAAAGATGGTTCAGAGAGTCGATTGCCTTGATTACAGCAAGCATCTCCTTGATAGTTATGTGCTTGTATTTGTCCTTGGCATCTCACACTTTATACACTTTTATCCTTCCTGACACTGTTCCCCAAGCAAAGTCTAAAGCATCTATGGTGACTGACTGCTTTGGAGCCAGGAGGGAGAATGGGAGATCTGGATTTAACTAAATCTCTTACCTCCATCAAAAGATTTATTTTCTGACAAATCCCAGCACTGGGACTTGAAAAGATAAAGGCTGTTGATGCTGGGATCAAACAGATTTTAGAGACCACTGCAACCTTCTCATGTGGAGTCTTGCCAAGGGTATCGTGAAAATCATAGATGGCATAAGACAAAAATCCTCAGGTATTCCCTCACAGTCACCAAAGTCTGACTGTGAAATCTTAGAAATAGAGCTAGATAACTTTAACAAGGTCTCCTGAATAGACATTCAGGCTTGTTAGAATGTCCTCGGTTTTGGGAGGTTCAATACTTCTTTTTGGAACCCCCTTGCCATTTCTTCTTAAACATCTGTTTTGCTGTATTTTGTTGAGATGTTTGGTTTTTTTTCTGTCAAAATTGGATGAGAAGATATAGAATACCTTAAAAAAATCTGGAAAATGAAGGCTGAAAAATCTTTGAGATTCCCTGGATCAGCTTGCCCCATTCAACAGATTTTTAGATCACCTCTACGGCAGAGGGGACACACACACCAAGTCTCTAGCCAAGGGAGAATTTAAAATCTTAATTTTAACATCTGGGATGTTCTGAGAATGCAGCCATGCAAACCTCCTCAAATCAATACCAGTGGCCATAGCCCTGGAAGACGAATCAACAGAGTTATATATACAAAGACTCTGTAAACAAAGTGTACTGACCTGTACAATAGAAGAAACAAATTTAAAGCAGTTTTTTTCCTCACAAGAAACCCCAGATAAAGCATTCCTCATAATTGCACAATTTGTCATAACAAACTTTAACATACGAGCCCAACAATACAAAATTCTGAAAAGTAAAAGATGCAGAAGTACACACCTTTCCCCCATATCCATCAAGAATTTTCCCATACCCATCAAGAATTTTCCCATCCTTATCAGAAAAAAGCAGGACTGGAATTAAGGGCTTAACACAGTGGGATCAGCTAAAGCTATAGCTGCTGGTTCAGGTTTGGGAAAAGTGTATAAAAATGTAAAAATCTGGGGAACTTTATACATCCTATCTACCATTTTTGGGGCAGCTGGCTGACTATGAGGAGAACTGCAGGCAGTAGCGCACGCACAGCCTCTAAAATAGACAAAACAGGACGAATTGGTGCAGGTTCTGGAAAACACTTCTGTAACAACTCGCACCCTTTTCTGAAGGACTGAGAAACCTGAGTGTTCTTCCACTGAAAACACTAACACATTCGAGCTACAGCCTCAGAAAAAAAGAGAACCCCTCACAGGGAAAATCAGAAACTGAGATCTCCTCAGAGTCTAAATCAGAAATTTGAGGAAAAACTCCTGTATCCATCACTGCATCTTCCTGTTCAGAGTCAGGATTTTGAATCTCTTCAGGAAAAGTGATATCCCCTTTCTTTTGCCAGAAGCTATTTTACAAGAAGGATCAATAGCCTGAATTAAACCTTCAGTCAGATCCAGTAAATTACTCCTATCTAAAGAAAATGTAGGAGGTACGATTGATTTTCTGTTATTTTTTTTACAAGAAAATTGGTGCTAAGTGTGTTACTAATGGCAGCAGTTGCTTCCCCAGGGATGGACACAGCATTCTGACACAAAAGGAAAACCTTCCTTGTTTCCATTCCTAGGACCAACAAGAGTAGCTCTTCTTTGCCCACTGAGGGGACACCAACAGCCGCAGAGGACATGGCTAACCCGCTGGTCCATTCTGGCTGTAGGTGCTATACTAGAGGGATCTGGGGTAAAAGACGAATGGTCTGAGGTACAACAAATGGCCACAGCAGTCACTCACCTGTGGCTGAGGCAAATTGCTGGCCTGCTGTGGTGTTAAAGGCTGTTTTTTTTTTCTTTTTATGGCTAGAAGGACCGACTGTCTGTCTCTGTTCCATGTTAAAGACACAAATGGTATCTCGTTCCTGGGGAAGACATGCAGCAACTATGGTGAACAATACTAGTCCACAAAAGTTACTTAATTACAGAAAAACAAGACTTTAAAACACTATGCCAGCCTCACAATAGTAAGAAAATTTCTCCACATGAAAAAAAAGAAGTTATGTACTGCCCATAACGTTCCATGTGAGTTGTTCATCTCTCCTTCATTCTTACTGATGGGTTCAGAGCCGATCCTTGGCTCAGACTCAGCCAAAATGCAAAAGCTTGAGGTCTTCAACCAGCTCGTGACCTACTCCGTATCCCATGATGCACAGATCTTGTTTGCTGCTAACTAATGTAAGTAGAAAAAATTCTTAATAGTAATATCAAGAATAAACCAGACAAAGACCAATACAGCCATGATTTGTCCAACTTCTCAGTCCCCAAGAACAAACTGGAAGGGGGTTAGGAGGGTGGGACATAAGAATGAAGGCAAGATGAACAACTCACATGGAACGTTATGGTGAGTACATAACGTCTTTATGTGAAGTTGTTCCATCTCACCTTCATTCTTAATGATGGGTAAGCGTCCCAAGCACCATCTTTCTTGGGTGGCTCACGGGAGTATATTCCTCAGGACAGTGGAACCAAAGGAAGCTCTGTCCCTGGAGGCCCTATCCACTTTGTAATGAGTGATGAAGGTATGAGGGCCTGGACCACATGGCTGCTGCACAAATGGAATCTATTGGTAGTTTGGCCAAAAAGGCTGAAGATGTGGAGACAGCTCTAGTTGAGTGGGCTTTAACTTTTTGATGCAATGGTGTATGGACATAACTGTATGTAAAGGAGATGCAATCTGTAAACCATTTTGATAAGGTGTTTTTTTTTTTTACCACTGGAGCACCTTTCTTTCAATCTGAAAATGAAACAAAGAGCTGTTCTGATTTTCTAAATTCCTTGGTCCTGTGTAAATAGAATCCAAGCTGCCTGTGGACATCAAGCTATTCCCAGGATATGTTCCATCTTATTAGTACATTTAGGGGAAAAAAAACAGGTAACTCTATAGTCTTTGATTTGTCTCTGAACAAACTTGGGTAACAACTATGGATTTGTCTTAAGTGAAATTCTGTCATTATGAAAAATCAAATATGGGGTTTTAATGGACAAGGCCTGTAACTCTGAAACCCTCCAAGCAGAAGTAATAGCTATGAGAAAAATGGTTTTCCATGATAGATATTTCAGGTCACAAGATGAGGCTGGTTCAAATGGGGGTAGGATGATCAGTGAAAGAACAAAATTTAGATTCCATGGCATAGCCGGAGATTTAATGGGTGGTCTCAAATGCACATTGCTGCCAAATGAACCCTAATGGTTGCTGCAGCTACTTCCTCATTGAAAAGTTTAGTCAAAAACTCTAAAATGGATGAAACTGAAGCCAGATATGGATCAATACTGATTTGAAATGCCCATATAGAAAACCTTTTTTCAATTTACTAAGATATAACTTCCTGGTAGATAATTTATGAGAGGATGTTAGAATATGATGAGCTGAAGTTGAGAAATTCTGAAACTTAGCTATATTTGGAATTGGAGCAGCCAAGCTGTCAATTTGAGGGACTGATGCCCAGGATGAAGAGCACCTGATGAATGAATCAGACGTTCTGGAACTGGGTCCAGGATCCAAGGTTCTTCCAATAGATGAGGCTGGAGAAAGGGGAACCAAATTTGACAAGGCCAGTAAAGGGCTATTAGAATGACGGTCCTTCCCAGAGCCTAGGCTTTCTGCAAAACTTTGGGTATTAATGAAAAGGGTGGAAAGGCATAAAGGAAACCTGGGGGCCAATTCTGTACAAGCGCATCCCTTGGGGAATCTCCCTTAGGGGGGATTAGGGCAAAATAGCTGCTGTATTTGCTGTATGTCGTGTTTGTTGGAGTTGCAAAGAGATTGCAGCAAGGCTGGCCCCACCTGCGGAATATAATTTCTGCTACCTCTTTCTTCAGGGACCACTTGTGAAGCAACAGAATTGCTCCGCTCAGTTTGTCTGCTATCACACTGGACTTCCCCGGGATGTGCGTTGCTATCAGAAAGCGCTGGATGGAAGTTGCCCACTGCCATACTCTCAGGGCCTCTCGACATAGGGGGTAAGATCTGATTCCTCCTTGTTTATGTACCAAACCACTGACATGTTGTCCATCTGAATTGCAATAGTCCCTACAGGAAGAGTCTTGAAAGGACTGCAATGTTAGAAGTGCTGCTCTCACCTCTAGGACACTGACATGCAGGTGAGACTCGTGTTCCTTCCATGTGCCTTGAACTGTTCTTCCCTGATGATGCCCACCCCCACCCTATCAGGAAGGTGTCCGTGGTCACAGTGCAGATAGGAGTGGGTAGAACAAAGGGGTGACCTATTGTTACTTGATGAGATGTCAGCCACCACCAAAGGTCCTTGCATGAGTTTGTTATTACAATTTCATGTGACATTGGAAGTTCTTGAATGGACCAATGCGTGAACAGGAGCCACTGCAGTATACGCACATGCATTCGACCTAAAGGAATCTCAATGATTGCTGCCGCCATTGTCCCCAACACTTTGAGCACCACTGAAGCTGGGGCTTTTAATTTTGAGAGAAGGTTCAGGACCTGTTTATACAGAACACAAACCCTTGCTGGTGGAAGTTTTAAGGTCATGGTAACGGTATCTAGACCTATAAAAACGGTATATTGCAATGGCGACAAGGCAGATTTTTCTGCATTTATGATAATCCCCAACTGACTGCAGAGGTTCAAAGTTGTGTCCCTTGCTTGTATGAGTTGATGCCGGGTGATGGCAGTGAGGAGCCAGTCATCTAGGTATGGAAACACCTGGAATCCTAAACGTCTCAGGTGAGCCGTGACTACTGCCATGCATTTGGTGAACACTCTGGGGGCTGTAGTGAGACCAAAGGACAGAGCTCGAAACTGGTAGTGACTGTCCCTCAGCCAAATGTGCAGATGATCTCTGGATGGTCTGGCCATTCTGATGTGGTAGTACGCATCCTGGAGATCTATTGAGCCCATCCAATTGTCTTTTCCTAGAAAAGGAAGTATCGACTGTAGCGTGACCATCCGGAACTTTGACTTTTTGACTGATTTGTTCAGGCTGCTGAGATCCAAAATGTGTCTCCAGTCCCCCGTTTTCTTTGGAACCAAAAGAACCTTGAGTAAGTTCCTGATCCTCTCTGGTCTGCTGGGACTGGTTGGATGATTCTTTTTTCCAGCAACCTTTGAATCTCTATGGTTGCTTGTTCCCTGTGACTGGGTGGAATGTCCGGGATTTTTCTTACAAGAGGGGGGTGGGGTAGCAAAGGGAATAGAATATCGTATGGAAATGATGCTTTGTACCCAGCAGTCTTTTGTTATTTTTAGCCAGGCATCTGGGTACAAAGATAACCGTCCCCCGACTGCCTCCAGAGATGGACAGGTGGGCCTCATTTCAGGAGTGCTGATAAGGCTTCCCAAAGAACTGATCTCTGTCACCCTGATTGTGCAGGACCCCCTCTGCTGAGTGGACGGCATCTCCCATTATTACCCCCTCCTCTGCCTCTAGGGGGGACTCACCATGTGTGTCTTGGAAAGCCCGAGTTTTATGGAACCACATCCTCCCTCCCTTCTGACCTTTGGGATAAGGTTTGGTAGGGGTGGAAAAAACGGACTCTGATGGCAGATAGAGTCTTTCTATCTTGCTCACACCTGGTAAGTGTTTCCTTCACTTTGGGTCCAAAAAGGGCTGAGCCATCGAAAGGGGTGTTAACAAAGGATGCCTTAAAAGGGCTCCACAAAGGAACATAGGACACATTCCTGGATGCTGCCCTGCTCGTTTCATCAGCTGCGTATGAGACCAGATGCATGGAAGAGTTTACAAGGGAACTGAGGGTAGCAAGCTTGGAAGTTACTTTATCTGATATCCCCACAGCTGCTGAACCCTGTAGAGTATCTCTCAGCTCTTTTAGGAGATTTTTTTGCAATCTAGGAAAATGCGTGAAATAGTTCAGCGATCGGAGGGCAAAGGTCATTGAACTAAACATGCGCTTTCCATATCTGTCCAGGATCCTAGAATCCTTATTATGAGGATGGACAGACATAGAGGTTTCTGACAATTCCTTCTTTGTGGCTGCCGCCACCACCATATCATCAACAGGTACTCCTTTGGTTAGAAAGGCCTTGTCCTGGGGGGGAAGTTATAAATTTATTAGGCTCCGAGGGACAGGTTCCATGGTATCTGGGAACTCCCATACCTTTCGAGAGACCAGCTCCACCAGCTCATCAAAAGGCGGAGACACCCAAGTGGCGGAGGGCTAAGACCAGAAAGCCTTCAAGAGGACTGACTCATCATCAGTAGGGTTAATGGGCTTCCAGTCACCATTCTGCTTAAGAATTTAAGAAATCTGTGAAAGAGATATCCACCGAGGGGGGCTGTGGGGACCCTTCTGACTCATCTAAGTTAGTGACTGATTCCTGTGGAGAATGCAGATGCTTCTTCATGCATAACCTCTTCCTGGGAACTTCATCAGTGGGGGCTTCTGGTCCTGATGATGTGGAGTCCCGAGGGGACAATACTCTTCTCATGGCATCGAAAGTCCCCCGGCTACAATGAGGAGAAGCCCCTGAATCCGAAGAAGAAGGTGACTCTCTCCGCACAGAAGTGGTGGGCTTTGAGCCTGAGGTAGGCACCGAACTCATCTGAGAGGTAAAGTCGGAACCAAATAGTCAGTTCGACAATCCTCTCCGGACCCGACCCTTGAGTGTCGGCTCCTACACTCCACAGTCAGCACCGAGGAAGTCTGACCTGTCAGAACAGACAGGCCTGGAACAGGTGTTGGCCCAAATGGTGCCACGATCATCAGCTCCGAACACTCCAGCTCTGAAACCTCTAGCTGGGTCGGAAGAGGAATGGAAGAAGGAAGGGTTTTGGATGGCTCCGAAGCCCCGAGGGTCAGCCCCAAACAAACGTTTGGCCAGCACCAGTGTCTGCAGAAGCCTCTGCAGCACATGATCCACATCCATGTCTGAAAGCCTTGAGGACTGAAGAGGCTACAGATGATGCCACTGATTGGAGGATAGGTGACTTGACGGTAGGAGATACTGGTTCCAATAACGGGGACTGGCTCCTACCAACAACCATTGGTTCTAAAACTTGTAGAGCCATTGCAGATAGTTTATCTGTTACTTTAGAGGTTGATGAACCTTTATTTGGCTTCGACCCAGAAGTTTTTGAAGATTTTGACGTCCTGTCCTGGGTATGGTCTTTGTCCATTGATTCTTGAAAGGAAGATTGTGCTTGACCTCTAGCAATCAATGTACTCTTCCTTTCATGCAACACTCTACTGCTAAACAAATGGCATATGAAAGAGTCCTCTTGCAGGTGAACCTCACCTAAGCAATAAAAACATTCTGAGTGTCCATCAGTTATGGACTTAGGACATTTCATAAATCCAGACTTTGACTTCTCTTGCTGAGACATGCTACAAGGAAGAAACAATACACACAGAAAAAAATATATGCATTTTGGTCAGAACACTACCTATATATATGTATATATATATATATATATATATATATATATATATATATATAGTTACTCAAAAGCGACGGCACTACTGTCATATACTTTCGAACATGGAAGGTCGTAATGTCGAAGACAAAATAATCAATCTAGGAATGGTTTAACATGGGTCGAGGTAGGTGTTCAGTATTATTCCGAACTACAAACATCTCCCCTACCTCGACCCATGTTAAAACCATTCCTAGATTGATTATTTTGTCTTCGACATTACTGATTACGACCTTCCATGTTCGAGTATATGACAGTCGACGTAGTGCCGTTCGCACTTTTGATAGTAAACCTAACAGGCTTTAACAGTAACCTAACACTAAAGCACACACACACACACACACACACACACACACACACACACACACACACACACACACACACACACACACGGAAAGTTATAAAGCCTTCTAATTTAAACAGGCAATATGAAACCTTTTTAAAGCACAACTCAGCCCTAAGAATAAAAACGGACTCAAAGTAAAGACATTAGTCTCTAAGTTTAGGCCATCAAGAAAACACAGCAAATAACTATGTAAAATATGCACATATTTAAAGCACACTAAATAGGGAAGGGAGTTTTTAACTAGGCCTAACAAAACAGCCACACAACAAAGAAAAGTTTCTATAAACTAAGGAGAGCACAAGCACTATGGATAAATCTCCTGTTCAAACTAACTAATCTAAGTACTACTAGCTAAATTTGAAAGAAAAAAAATTAACAATAAGTACAATAAGAAATGTACTTAAATTTCACTGGCCAGAGCTGCTGACATGCATGATCTGTTGCAGCGGCAAATGAGATCTGAGGGAAGCACCAGTGCATCATGGGATAGGGAGTAGGCCACGAGCTGGTTGAAGACTTCAAGCTATTGCATTTGGCAGAGTCGGAGCTGAGGATCTGCTCCGAACCCATCAGTAAGAATGAAGGCGAGATAGAACAACTTCACATAAAATATTTTCAGTTAGTTTACACCATTTTCAAACTGGCAGAAAAAATAACCACTCGATTTTAACGTACATTACAGTCTCAACATAGTCTGTTAAAACACAACACTCCTAGCTTTAAAATAACTGCTGAAGAGGAAAGCAATAAAACATCAATAAAATTAAGAAAATGGAAGTTTTTTTTCCCCAAATGGAACTTTTCTTTATAGCAATGGAAAGCACAGGCCTACCGTTAATACAAGGAAGTCTAAGAGAAGCATATTCTTCAATGGCAGTAAAGCTCAGAAAGGCTTTGAGCCCAAACATGTCTGCTCAGCTCAAGCTGCCTGAGAGTTAGGCATGTGGAGGGTGCCCTGAAGCTTTGGAAGCCGGTCAGCTGTTATATCTTTGGTAGGATGTAACTCATACACAGGAAGAGCTACTGTAACTGTAGTCAATATGATGAATATCAATAGATGACTACGAAATATCTGCCTTCTTACTTGTAACCACTGGTGGTTTCTTAGGAAAGTCTTTACATTTCTTAATAAGCAAAGGTGAAAGGTCATTTGATCCTGGGCAGGTCAGTGATTGAGAATGGACAACATGTTTGTAAATCTCAATTTGACATTTTGAAATAAAAATCAGCAACTTGAAGAATTTGTAAGACAGAAAAGGTATCGCATAGTGTTACAGTTAATGAAATGAGGAGTTGGGAGAGTTCACAGAATCCTATATAGGTATTCTGAGACCTCTATACGGCTTCAAAAAATATTACCCTAGTTCAATACACTGATAACGCAAACCTAAACTTTTCTGCCAATCTCTCTGAACTCCAAGGCCTTTGCACAACAATCCTTCGTACAGACTGAAACATGGCTAAATAATTCACTACTACGTTCCCCAAAACCAAAGTTACTGATCTTTACTACAAAACAGATTGCTACCAAAACAGTCCTCACTATCATCCCTGCCAACGCCATGACAGAACAAGATGACCACTTAAAATTCGAGCACCATGTATCACACATGGTTAAAAAATTATACTGAACAAAAACCTACCTTACCAACCTAGCCAAAAGACATATAGCCTTTACTTTCTTACTGCCATCTCTCCTCTATGCTGCTCCAATCTTCACTAACCTTCAAGTCTCACAACTGTCCAAACTTGAGCAATGCTATAGTAAAATAGCCAAATTTGCAGCAAATTATAACAATGAAACACACCATTGCCTAGCCCACACAGAATTAAAATGGTGAGAACTACCACAGCACCTCTGTTTCAGCTAACTACAACACACACAGACTTCTCTACAACCTTGAAAATTGCCCAATCTTAACTTACTACAACACTACTTTCTCAACAGAACTTTATGCTCTAAAGAAAAATGTCTAATCACTATAACTAAATCATCTAATACCGCAGCTGACTCTATACTCAAATAGTGTAGCTAAACTACTGAACGACATCTAACTACCATGGAATTCCATTCTGAAGGCAAACTCATTTTAAACAACTAAGAATTAATCGATCAAATCAATGGATCTGTTCCTTTATACCTCCAAGATAAATGCTACTGTTATCTTCAGCTTGCCATATCAAACCATTTCTCTTTTACTAGCATCTCCCAGCCTTATACATAGTTTTGTGACACTGTTCACCCCCAACTCTATATTTCTTATATAACCTTTATGATACTATAAATATATATATATATATATATATATATATATATATATATATATATATATATATATATAATTATCTAGGAACCTACTTTATACACCACCTCTTAACTACATTAACAGTGTTTGCCCTACCGAGTTCCTTCACTCACCTCCATTTCTTTGAATTCCTAAGCACTAATCACATTATCTACTATCTGTCTGACAACCCCCTAATACACCACTTCAAATGCTCAAAGTTCAACATCTACTAATGCACAAGTATCTTTTATACTCTAAATGCTTGCCTTTATTTCATACAAATGTGATCTCATTAGCAAACAAATGAGCAATTGTTAAGCAATCAATAATGCCCTCCGGAATGTGTCTTACTGTGGAAATAATGCATACCCAGTGGTGTACCTCTTGACCCCTGGAAGGGAATCATTTCCACAACAGCACAAACCCTGGAGGGCATTACTGCAATTAGAGAATGGGCTATCTGATAATTTTTTCCATTTTTATTACTATATGTTTTTTATATTTTTCATGTAAAATAGTTCCTCCACCTATAGTTACAATCTTGTTGTAGTACATGTAACAAAATATAAGTAGTGTAGGCTTTTAATGGTTACCTACATTAACTTTTACACAAACATAAGACACATACAGACTGACACACCCACAAACATATACATAGAAAGACACACATTCAGAAAAAACAGCCTCTCACACACAGATGTTTAGTTGTGATCAAATGAATGAAAATAAAAAGTGCAACTCTCAACCCCCTACCCCCCCCCTTTTTTTTTTTTTTTTACTATCCATGATTTTACTCTAAATTGCTGCTCTGTCAGTCCCATGTTTTGGTAACTCATTCAAGTCACTCAACTGTATACCAGGTCTCTGCTTTTTGACATCTTGAAGCAATCAGCAATGACTGTCCCTCTTCTTTTTCTCTGTAATGCATGCACACACTAACATGCACGCTCGCAGACACGTGCTTTTACTTTCTTTGAATTTTAAAGCAAACCATTGTTTATCAAATATAAAAGAATGGCTGACGTTGGCATTTTAACTGCCAAGCTCCGTAGCTGCTTAATTTGCTGCTGTGAAGAGGCAGACTCATTTTTTCAGTGGGTGTTACCCATACATTAACACCATGCTGGAGAATGTTTGTTCTCCAAATAGGTTGTCGATGTACAAGTCACCCCTTCTCTAACGTACATTACTTAATGTCTGTTCATATACATTACTGAATGTATTTTAAAAATGTTTGTAATAATAATGCTGGAACTTTTTTCCCCAAGCATCCGCTGAAAAGTGTTTTTTGACTAAACCCAATTGGACAAACCAGGTACGTAAAAGCAAAATATATATAAAATAAATCTGGATTTGGTATTGTTGTCTTGACAATGACGTGAAATCCATTAAAAGCTACTGGATATCAGTCTCTTAACATATACAAATGATTCATTCAGCCTTATCATTAGAGAAATAACTAAATACAATGTAATTAAACGTTATTAAATAAAGTGCAGAAAAATACATACAGCATCTGTGACTTCAATTTCATACATCTTCTGGAATGTTTCACAGTCAAAGAAAAGTAGCTTTCCGTTTCCGTCCCCCTTCTTGACTGAAGTACAAGTGACAAGGAGCTTATCATCTGGACTGAAACAACAATCTGTCCTATAAAAGAAAATAACATTTAAGTTTTGCATTAAAGCAACCTATCAAGGATCAACCACTGTTTTCATCCTAAATGACTTTAGCATAATATCCTTCACTTTTTTAACACGTATTTAACCATTATTACAACCTAAACTGTGTTTTAGTTTGTTAAACATACTTGATTCACACTTTAAAAGACAACTGTAACAAAAATTTGACAAAACAATTGTTTTTCTGATTACCCTCAAATGGAATAATGACTGCTGTCAAGACTAAATGCGTTTCTAAATCCCCTTGTTATGCAGAGATTCTTCTTGACTTCCATGTCAAAGCAAAGCACCCCTCATGAGATTCATGCTCCAATCCATAGGTTAAGCCCCATTAACCAGACAACGCAATATGGAGGGTCACTAGCCCTTTCCACAGCTAGCAAAAGGTCCCAAGGGGAGTCAGTGCTAGACAGCCATCACTGCTGCTTTTGAAGGATAGGTTGCTTAGTTGTTTACCCCTACATACTCCCTGCATGCAGATGTCACTTGAAGGCTGCATCCGTCAAGAAGTGTTGCCTCCAAAGCATCTCTTTCCTGGGCCCAAAGACAGGAATGCCCCCAGACTTAGCCACAATATCTGCCTGACAATGTGAACCTTTATCTCTATCGGGACAACACATCATAGGTTCATAGGTTTATACTAGGCTATCTGCCCTAAGGCATTTATAAGCCTAGCCCAAATTTTTGTGGCTTACGCCACCCCTTATATGAAAAAATACTGTGCCCATTAGTTTGTTGTGCCTCTGTCCACCAGTGACACAGAGATGATTCCCGGGGTAAACCTACGATCTCCCATCCACAGGTCAAGATTTCTCTTGAACAGAGCCAGCGAGGTGCTCTGCCTCACATGGACCGGGATTTTATTCCACAGCATAGGGAGTCTCTGAGTGATAAATCTATCCCTCCAGCACGTCAAGAACCCCATCTACCTTAAGCATGCCATTCCCAAACCTTTTCCTGAGGACAGACAAGCAGGGGAAGTCTCTTCATTCCTCTCCACACCATCAACAGGTGCCCAAGCTGCCCATCAAATTCAAGTCACCTGAGTCTAAGTCAGGGCTTTACCCTTTTATGTCATGCAGCCAGCCAAGCTAACATGAATGGTTTAATTCATCTTTCACAAATGATTCAATCAGGAAAAACAAACATTTTCTGCTGTTAGTGCTTGCTTGTGCTGTGTGTGTATAAACCAGATGTTCTTTTAATAGTAATGTATGGTACTGTCCTTTTAAGAAGTGCTTAGTCCTTAGTACATTATGATTACTAAATTATCTGTTTGTTGGGAGTGAGATGCTGAAGTAACGCCATTTATGCTTAGTTGCCACATTGTTAAGAATAAAAGTTTCCTGTTTGTTTGAACTTTGTGTATCCTTACTTACTTTTATGACTTGACCAATGAATACTTCAGAGGAATGATTAGTGAAGACTCTTGACATGATCCCAGAACTTGGGATACTCTTGATAAATGAAAACTGATAAAGCATCTCATCGGATATAAAACCTCATGCCACATCACCTCATCTGATCCTGAAAGCAGAGTCAATTTTTTTTACCAATAAAAAAACTGAAAAAGTCCTCATTTTACTGATTTTAATTTGTTCAATCCAGAAAACTGAATTCATTTTGTCATTGTGAAATTTATCTCACAGGAGTCAGCTGACTTCTCAAAACTCTTGCTGGCCTGCCTGGAGACAGAGGTTCACGTAATTCTGTGTGACAACCAAATTAGATACAGAAACAGATGAAATCCAGGTAGATACACTTTCGTGTGCAACAGGCCATGAAACAGAGGTCAGATACAATTCTCTTTCATCCAGAGGGCCAGAGTGTTACATTAGGAGTCATGGAGCTGGCCAAGATAAAATTAATGTTTTACTTAAAACTTTCACAAATGACTAAATCAGGAAAAAAAAGAAGTTATGTATCTACCATAATGTTCCATGTTTGTTGTCCTTCATCTCGCCTTCGTTCTTGCTGGCTGGGACCGTGTCCCCAGTACCTGGTTCTTGGGTGGCTCACTGGAACAAACTCTTCAGGACCGTGGAACCAAAGGATGCCCTATTCTGGGAGACCACATCCACTTTGTAATGAGTGATAAAGGTATGAGGATTTGCCCATGTTGCTGCTGCACAGACTGAAACTAAAGGCAATTTGGCTTGGAAGGCAAAAGAGGTGGTGAAGGCCCTGGTTGAATGTCCTCTGGCTCTGCCTGGAAGTGTCTTTTTACGCAAATCATAAGAATAACTGATTGTGTCTGACAGCCATTTTGATAAGGTCACTTTTGAAACTGGAGAACCTTGTTTATTGTCAGCAAAGGATACAAACAACTGGTCTGATTTTCTAAGGTCTTTGGTCCTGTTTAAGTAAAAACGTAATTGTCTATGAACATCCAATTGGTGGAGTCTTTACTCTGCCTTTTTGCCATAAATGGGGAAAAATACAGGAATCTCAATGGACTGATTTAAATTATACTCTGAACATAGCTTTGGAAAGAAGGAAGGATTGGTTCTAAGAGAGACTCTATCTTTGTGAAAAATGAGATACAGCGGGCAAACAGATACAGCATGGAATTCAGAAACCCGTCTATAGCTGAGGTGATAGCAAACAAGAAAAGGGTTTTCCAAGACAGAAATTTCAGGAGGCAAGATGCCGCTGGTTCAAAAGGTGGAAGAACCAGATAAGCTAAAATGAAGTTTAGGTCCGGGGGGGGGGGGGGGGTCTTACTGGGGACCGTAAAAGAGTTGTACCTCATAAGAATGGTCTGCACAACTTATGGGATATGATATTAGAACCCAAGTCTCCTACATGAAAATTGGAGATGGCAGCTAGATGGACCCCAATAGCAGCTGCAGCTGCCCCTCTTTCGAAGGTTTCGGCCAGGAAATCAAGAATCTTGTGAACAGGAGCACTGAAGGGATCAATATCATTACTCTTCACCCAATAAGAGAACCTCTTCCATTTGCTAGTGTAAATCTTCCTGATAGTGAGCTTGTGAGAGGACACTAGGATATGTTGTACTGCCGGGTAAATGTTGGGGAGCTTGGCTAAGACCGGAAGTGGAGAAACCAAGCAGTCAGCTTGAGAGTTTGGAGGGAAGGATGGAGTACGCCCAACTGATGCATCAGAAGGTTCATAACTGGGTCCAGTATCCAAGGCTCCATTTGCAGATGATGGCGAAGAAACGGAAACGATATCTGACGAGGCCAGTAAGGAGCAATGAGGATGAGTTTGCAACCCAGTGACTTTGCTTTCTGAAGTACCTTTGGAATTAGATGGAAAGGTGGAAAAACAGAGTAGTGCCGGAGGCCAATCGTGAACAAGTGCATCCCTGGGTGACTGTCCCAGGGGGTGGACTAGGGAGAAGTAGCTGCTGCATTTGTTGTTGAGGGGAGTGGCAAAAAGATTGCAGCATGGCTGGCCCCATTCGCGAAAAATCAAGTCCGCAACTTCTTTACTTCAGGGCCGACTCGTGAGGCATGAGGATAGCCCTCCTAAGCCTGTCCGTATCACGCTAGATTTCCCAGGAATGTGCATCACAATCAGAAAAACCTTGGGAAGACATTGCCCGTTGCCATACTCGAAGCACCTCCCGACACAAGGGGTAAGATCTGGTCCCGCCCTGCTTGCTGATGTACCATACCACTGACATATTGTCTGTCTGAATGGAAAGGTGGAAAAACAGAGTAGTGCCGGAGGCCAATCATGAACAAGTGCATCCCTGGGTGACTGTCCCAGGGGGTGGACTAGGGAGAAGTAGCTGTGCATTTGTTGTTAAGGGGAGTGGCAAAAAGATTGCAGCATGGCTGGCCCCATTTGCGAAAAATCAAGTCCGCAACTTCTTTGCTTCAGGGCCGATTCGTGAGGCATGAGGATAGCCCTGCTAAGCCTGTGCGCTATCACGCTACATTTCCCAGGAATGTGCATCGCAATCAGAAAAACCTTGGGAAGACATTGCCCATTGCCATACTCGAAGCACCTCCCGACACAAAGGGTAAGATCTGGTCCCGCCCTGCCTGCTGATGTACCATACCACTGACATATTGTCTGTCTGAATGGCAATGGTCCCGGTAGGTAGAGAGTCTTGAAGTGCTTGCAATGCCAGAAGCACTGCTCTCTTATCTCTAGAACACCGATGTGCAAATGGTACTCATGAGGTTGCCACATTCCTTGGACAGTTTGTTCCAGATAATGCCCCCCCACCCTATCTGGGAGGCATCTGTGGTCACTGTGGCTACTGGATGGGGGTCTAGAAAGAGTCTGCCCAAAGTCACCTGTAGGAAGACAAGCCACCATACTAAGTCCTTTTTGCAAGTTTCCATGATAAAGATCATGTGTGACATTGGTAAATCCTGGAAGGACTACTGGACGAAAAGAAGCCACTGCAGAACCCTCAAGTGGAAACATGCCAAAGGAACTAGTGTAATCGCGGCATGAACTAGTGTAATTGCTGCAGCCATTGAGCCCAAGACTTATAATACTTCTCTTGCCTGAACTCTCGTCTTCTTCATGAGAAACTAAACTTGCTGACGAATGGTTGACACCCTGTCTTGAGGCAGCTTCGCTATCATGCATCTTGTATCGAAGTCTGCCCCTATGAAGGTAATAGACTGACAAGGCAACAAGGCAGATTTTTTGTAGTTTACGGTGATGCCTAGCTGGGAACAAGTTTGGATTGTGTAGTCCCGCGCTTTGATTAGTTGATGCTCAGTGGTAGCAGTGAGGAGCCAGTCATCTAGATATGGAAATACCTGGAATCCTAGATGCCTCCGGTGAGCCATGACCACTGCCATACACTTGGTGAACACCCTGGGGGCTGTGGTGAGACCAAAGAGCAGGGCTCTGAACTGATAATGACTGGCTCCCAGCCGGAAGCGTAGGAATCGCCTGGATTACCTGTCCATTTTTATGTGGTAGTACGCATCCTGGAGATCTATGGAGCACATTCAATTGACATGACCCAAGAAGGGAAGAGTGTTGCCATCCAGAACGTCATCTTTTTTTTACAGATTTATTTAGCTTGCTGAGATGTAAAATGGGTCTCCAGTCCCCTGTCTTTTTTGGAACTAAAAAAAGCCTTGAGTAAGTTCTGGATTCGATTTGGTCTGCAGGGAATTCTTGGATGGCACTTTTTTCTAGTAATCTTTGTACCTCTAGGATTGCTTGATCCCGAAGACTGGGTGGAACATCTGGGATAGCACATTTTTCTTTTGAGGGGGGTAACTGGTAAAAGGGAATTTTGTAACCCCTGGATTTTATTGACAGTACCCATGCATCTTTCATGACAGTTTGCCCGGCTGCTAGGTACAGTGATAGTCTGCCCCCGACTACCTCCAGGGGCAGACAGTTGGGCCTCCCTTCAGGAGTGCTGGAAGGGCCTAGCAGAGATCGTATCTGTCACCCTGCTGTGGCGGACCCCCTATGCCACGAGGCTGGTGTCTTCCCTTGTTGTTTCCCCCTCTGCCCCTACAGTAAAAATCTCCACGTGTGTCAGGCAAAGCTCTCTGGGACTTTCAAAACCACATCTTTTCAATCATCTAACCTTTAGGATAGGGTCTAGATGGCGTGGAAAAACAGACTCCTACGGCAGAGAGAGTCTTGCCATCCTGTTCACACCTGGTGAGATTCTCTTTTACCTGAACCCCAAACAAGGACGAGCCATCAAAGGGGGTATTGGTAAAGGAAGACTTGAAAGGTTCCGCAAACTGACAAAGGCGCATTCAGGAGTGTCTTCGCAAAA